>NC_059354.1:28730000-28920000 GCF_019703515.2 Myxocyprinus asiaticus
AGCTAACATTGATTCTCATCAATGTTCTATTGATTTTAATAATTAATAATTATCTTTGATAATTATTAATTATTGCTAATAACCAAACTTGCTCCTAAACGTAGCGCACTACATTTACTGGAGCCCCATATGAGGTTTTAATGAGTTAGATTCAATTAATTAATTAAAATATTAATTAATAACTAAATAAATAATTATTAATTATTTCTGATAGTAACACTGATCTAAACAACCAGTAAAGCCCTACACTCCATTATGTTTCTATGCATCAACAATTTCAGTGTCATATATTATTTCATATAAATATTCATGGAAAAACAAGCAGTTGATCACTTCACAATGAATTTAAGCTTTTCTAACCATATTTTCTTTCTCATGACTTTGATTAATTTTTACTTTTTATCAATAAACTTTCTATAATAATAATAATAATAAAGTGTCTCCTTTCAAAAGAGACCACAATTATGCCTGTAATTCAATGTGGGGATAAACTACAGCCATTGCATTTTGAGTATGTCCTTTTAGGCTTGTGCACAAAACAAGGGGGCTCTTGGAAACAGGTTAACAAACTTGTGTCTTCAGTGCCCATACACTTTATAAGCGTTATTAGAAGAAATGGTGATTTTACACAGTGGTAAACACTCGAAAGTCCCAACTTGAGCTTGTGGCAATCATCTGATTGAAATTAGTGTATATTTTCAAAAAACTATTAAATTCACAAGGTGAAACATCAAATAATTTACAAACAATTTACTAATCACTCCTTTTTGTTTTTATTAGCATTTTCCAAACTGTCCCAACTTTTTTCAGAATTGGGGTTGTAGATATAATCACCAGTTGCCACACATCTATTGAATTCTATATTTATGTGCCAAATTGCTGCGTTGCTTGGCAGATCTGGACCTACAAACTATATTACTTGGCAGAAGAATTGCTTATTTTGATTATTATTACTCATAATTATAACCTTTTATTGATCATTGGTGTCTTTCAACATTTTGCCACCATTTTATAAAAGTAATAAGCCATTTCTGTGTGTTACAGTGATTTTACCACAATTAGGAGGTTTTCAGAAGGTTTGGCCAATCTGTTTTGTGCCATGCCTAAAAGTCATCATTTTTGTTTCTCTAGCACTTTTCACAACACAGACTGTTTCAAAGCAGTAAAAAAATATCCCTTACTGTGGTAAAATCACTTGCTGGTTTATTCAGTTTATTTCATCAAAATGGTGGATGGAATCTAATATGAGTGAAAACTAAATATAATGTAATTTATTTTGTTTAAGGCATGTGTAACCAAAATCTTCAAAAGACTGCAAATAGAAAATCAAAGCTATGAATGTGTAATGTAATATTTGTAACAGCCACTAAGCCCATGAACCATGTCAGTTTCGAGCATGCATAGACATATGTGATATGTATGCTGTCACATAGCCGTTGACATATGACCTCTGTCTTATGGCCCCCATAAAGACCAGTACCACTGTACCATGTGTCCTGCATTTTTCCATCGTCCTGTGACAGCGCCTGTCACCACTTAACAACCTCTCCTCTCTTTACCTCTCACATTCTCACACACTCTCACTCTTCTATCCTTCACATGTCAATGCTGTGACACAGGATCCTAATTGGATGCTGAAGTAGTGCAGCCATTTGTGGTTACACTGTGACACCAAAACACAGAGGCCAAACCTACAGCGGCCCCAAAGTATTTGGACACTTAAGTCATACTTCATATATGAATGACATTGCATTAGATAGCAAAATTTCAAATCAAGTGCAATTTGTTTTAAAGAACAACAGCACAAGCACACTTTTAAACCCTTTTTAGCTGTTAAAAATCAAGACAAAATGTATTTGGTTACTAAATGTCAAACATTAGTGGAACATGTCCATAGTTAATGTGATGAACTACACATATGGTCACTTTGCTAGAACATCTGTGTGAACTTCAGAGAAATTAAGTTAATATATCCACTAAAATTACCTTGTCACCAGTTGGTTAAGTCATTGCAAAAATGGTTCAGGGAATTAATTGCAGATTCCACTTGGTGTGATAGTGTCCAAATACTTTTTGCCTTTTTTTGTCTATCTCTATTGATTTACAATTTAAAACCTAAAAAGAAAAACAAAAATTTAAACTGCACAAAAGTTTGCTATATTTCTTTTAAATAAATGCCACTTGGCTTGATATTTTTTTCTGTCATTCAATGACATTAATACATTTTAAAGTGTGGCTCTTTCCTCTTACTGCTGGTCTAGGAACTGTTTTTATTATCCAGCCTAGAACAACCAGAGACACACCAAAGCCAGTTCCAGGTCAGTGTGTCTGCTGTCATCGCTCCAGACCAGCACCCTGTACAAATAACTTCTCAGATCTCAGTGTCACTCTCAGAGTGCTTGTGTCCATACTTGTCTGGAAAGGAAACTCCATTCCGGCTCTTCAAAGGAGGAGATGTTTGGCTCTTCAGAAGAAGACCTCCATTTTTATTTTTGCATTATTGTTTTTTTTTTTTTCTTCTTCTTCTTCTCTTCAAAGAAGAGAGTCCACATTACTCATCAAAGGGCGACAGGGTCCACAGGGTGTCTCATCACAAACACACAAACATACTCTTTTCCTATTTCCTTCTCTGGAAATTCCTCTCATCAGTTGCTCGGCCCATCAAAGTGAGTGGACTACTATGAGTGGACTCTGTGTTGACAGTTCTTATTAGTTGGGCAAATGCAATGCTGACAAATGTCTTGGAGTTTATCTGCTATCGCTCACTGCACAGCTGCAGGGGACATGTGGTTGCTGGAAGAGAGAGCAAGTCAATGTGTTTGCCCCATTTTCACTTCACTTGACGCCTTTCTGAGTTTTCACTGTCTGTTATTCTGATTAAATAGTAATAAAAAAAATAAATAAAAAAAACAACTTTGCACTGCTTACTGAAACATAACATTATCATCTAATTAACAGCTTAAATTAACAGTAAAGTTTCTCTGCTACTGTCTCTTACAGAGCCATACACTTTAACTTTACCCAAGTGTGTGTGTGCATGGAACTTGGAATAAACACACAATGGTGCTTGAATGGCCAGTTGTTATACATGAATTCTCTAACTCTGAAGTGCAGGTTCTTGTTACACCCTCTGATATTTCATTCCATTTTATTGAATTTTTGTTCTAATTAGCAGGTGTGTTCCTGTGCAAAACATGGTCAAAATAACTTAAAAAATAAGCTTCATTAAGGAAGTAAAAGTTTTTTTCATATCTAGAAAGTTTCATTAAAGCCAAATGTTGTATGGTAGTGCTAGGATTGGTGTTAGTCTTTACAGTAATTATTATCTTCACATTTTAAGAAGAAAATTGTGGGTAGTGCTTGTCTATACATGTTCTTCTGGGTGATTTTACAGCATTGCTCTGAGGTTGCTAGAGAGCTCTGGGTCATTGCTACAGTATGTGGTTGCTAGGGCATTTGCTGGATGGTTGCTTACTGAACCAAGTCTAATGAGCCAACCCCAAGTGTTCTAGATAAGTTCTCTAGATACTGTATGACTTGAGTCACTTGTTCAATGCAAGTATATGTGATTTTTGTTCAACTACATTATTGCTGCCAGGCAAGAAATGCAATCTGATTGGTTATTAAAGTAAAGGCTCGGTCACATCTACCTTAATCTCAATGGTAATCCACACAAATGAAATTTCACCTGATGGACTTCCAGTGGCAAAGAATTTTCCCAATGCAAATTTTAAGTTTGGTGAAATTTGACTCTGAAATTCACAGTGTTGACCAATAGTAAGTTGCTTGGTTTGGCAGTGACCTCCATGTGGGCAGTTCTTTGTAAGTAGCTAAACTAAATATTTACAATGGATGAGAAAATCATTCACATTCCCAGAGTATAAAAAATAGGCTGCTTGACAAGTAGTTTTTAGGAGTTTCACACCCGATTAACATTCGCCCATGCCTTCTTCTTTTTTTTTTCTCTCCCCTTTTTCTCCCCAATTTGGAACACCCAATTCCCAATGCGCTCTAAGTCCTTGTGGTGGCATAGTGACTCGCCTCAATCCGGGTGGCAGAGGACGAATCTCAATTGCCTCCGCATCTGACCATCATTACCGCGGAGATGTAGCACGGTGTGGAGGCTTCACAATATTCTCCGCGGCATGCACGCACAACTCACCACGTGCCCAGCCGAGAGCGAACCACATTATAGCGACCACGAGGAGGTTACCCCATGTGACTCTTCCCTACCTAGCAACTGGGCCAATTTGGTTGCTTAGGAGACCTGGCTGGAGTCACTCAGCATGCCCTGGATTCAAACTCATGACTCCAGGGGTGGTAGTCAGCATCTTTACTCGCTGAGCTACCCAGGCCCCCTCGCCCATGCCTTCTTTGCCCGCGGAATTTTGTAGTGCAAAGGGTAAATATGATCGAGCCTTAATAGAACACCTCTCCTCAAGAAGCCACATGATCTGAGGTATCATTCATGTCCATAGCATAAATGGTGTGGGATGAGTTACACTTTTAATACTGTGGGTTATGGGTGTAGAACCCTAAGTATGAGCGATAGTAATAGTGAGTTACTTTAGCATGCACCAATAATTATCTTATATTCAAAACAATACTGTAAATATGAAGTGGAAGTCCCCACAAGCATATATACAAGGTTATGTGCGTGTAAGGGAGGGAAAGAAGGAATTTGTGAAAGAACAGTTAACGTATGCAACACTGGCCTTGCTGTTGGGTTTTTGTTACAGTAAGGAACAGGCAGTCATAAATTACAGGTGTTCACTATTTTATTTACCACTCACACAAAAACAGCTGTTGTGCACAGAAAACAAAACAGCAGGGTCAGGCACATTGGAGAAACCATCAGAGCCCATTTAACCAATGCGATGCGCATAAAGACAGCATGACAGGCAAAGATGAGATAAATGTATAAGGACAACAACCCTGTCAGTGCATCTGTTTTCTTGTGAATTACCTGTGAGTTTTAACAGAGCAAGTGCAGTTATTTTCAGATTTTTGCACCCTTTTCAAAATGACATTACCTGGGCTCTTTCCTTGCTCGTCTCTCTGTCTCGGTCTCTCTGTCCATAAAGCCGTTTGCATCTGTCATTTATTATGGCATGTCTTTCTACCTCTCCAACCCTCTGTCTGTCACTCATTCAGATTCAGAGTGACACGGATGGATTAAGAATGCGAGCTAATGGAAAGAGGGCAGCAAATAAATGCCCTGCTGCATAGAAGGGTAAATTAAAGTTAGCCGAAATTAAGCTTGCTCAACTCACAGACTTTTTAAAGGGGCACGATACTGTACCATGGCAATACTTAATAAGCGATAATGTACAGTCAGCTGGTTGTTATCGCACAATAAACCCCGACGGGGTGATCTGGACCCCGATGCAAAGTGGAGGGGTCTTGTATCACCCCGAAGGGGTTTATTTTGTGATAACCGGCTGACTTTACATTATCCTGCTAATTACATGGCTACTAACCAAATAAATAAATACATGGAAATAAAATATTGATTTGCATTGAAATTATGTAATTTGAGAAGAAAGTAATCGCTGAACAGCTGGAATCAACCTCTGGTTTGCGTCAGAGTTCTGTTGGTGTTTATTTTAGCGGGGGCTGCAAGGTCTCGTGAACCATCAACTTTACAAAAAAACAAATGTTTATATACGCTTAAATATGTGGGCCCCAATGCCTAGACAAGGCCCCCAGCCATCTTATAGGGCCCTCCCTGTTTCTAATTATTTGTATTTTTTTAAGCACTTTAACAGCGCTCGTATCATATTTAATGCATGACTTATAAAGCCTCTACATCATCAACATGATCAAAACTTGGCTGAAAAAACCTGTTGTATGCAATGTACTAGATGTCTACTGGCTCCTGGTGAAAGTTTCCGTGCTCTTCTTGAAGTAGAAAACCTTGTAATTTGATTTCCAAAATGGCTGCCTTCGTGTTGCGATGCACTAATCTTTTGATTTGAAATATTTTCTGATTCTGATAGAGTAAAAGTAACAATAAAGTTTATATTGCTACTGATATTTTTAATTGAGTATTTACTGAATTGAAGCAATGTGTGGTAACTTTAAATTATTTAATAGACAAATCATGTTGAAAATGTGTGTATAAAATGTGATACAACAGGGTTTTGAGGTATATCTCTTAATCATCATTACATTACATCCATGCCCACCACAAAAAAAATAAATAAATAAATAAAAATAACTTTGAAAATACTGACATAAAATTGTATAAGATTAAAGTGTGGACAGCTAGTTACTTTACATATGCAGCTTTCTCTGTCATTATAAAGATCTCATGGCTTTATATTACAAGCTATTATGATGCCATTTTATTATAACCTCTTGGACAGCAAACGTTAATATAGTTCCCTATCTGTCACTCACTCGATGTTGTGTCGATGTTGTGACACTAGGGGTCACTCTTGGGAGCCCGAGACACCTCTGGTCTTTGATAAAAGGCAAATGAAAATTGGCAAGTGGTATTTGCATGCCACTCCCCCGGACATACGGGTATAAAAGGAGCTGGTATGCAACCACTCATTCAGATTTTCTCTTCGGAGCCGAACGGTCATGTTCATTGAGCTGAATACTACTGTTCATTCACCTCTGCTGGATCTGATGGCGCATTTCAGTGGCTTCTCCCTCCTCTGCACTGGTGCACTGCAGAGAACGCCCCTGGGCGCTTCGGCAGAAAAACTAGAGAGTATATTTTCTGAAAGAGCCTCTTTCCCCTCTAAAAGAGTATATATTTCTCTAAAAGAGCGCACACACGGAATGTCTTTTTAAAGATGCGTCTTTAAAAGATGCCTTTCCGATTGTGTGTTATTCCTGGTTGCGGTTGTTATCTCTCAACTTCGGATGGTCATGATCACTGTCTTTCGTGTCTGGGCGCGACCCACATGGAGGCAGCGTTTGTGAATGGTTCATGTTATCACTGCGAGAACATGACCATGGCAACGTTGCGGTCGTGGTTTGCTTTCGTAAGAACGGGTATGAGGCCAGCGCGGCTAGCACTGGGGGCGATTTGGGGACCCCAATGGGATCGTCTCCGCCGGGTATCCCCCCGTGGACCTCCCATTCCCCAGCACGCTCGTCTGCCCCAGTTGGGCTTCCGGATGAGTTCACCGGCTTGTCTCACGGCGAGTCTGGCTTCTTGTTCGGAGCCCGCGAAGATGATGAGCTCTCGAGCGCAGCATCGGAGAGCGGGATTGTCCAGTCGGATGCAGAAACCTCAGCTGGGCTTCCCCCTTCGGGGACGATTGCCCAGTCACAGGCCGATGCCGAAATGATGCACATGTTTTCCCGGGCGGCCGCGAGCGTCGGGTTAGAGTGGAACCCTCCGCTCTCCCCTGAACCCTGATGATTGGTTTCTGGGCTCGCGGCGCCGCTCAAAGCAGCCATGCCCCGCTCCAGTGCCATTCTTCCCGGAAGTGCATGAGGAGCTGACGAAGTCGTGGGAGGCACCTTTTACTGCCCGGCCCCGACTCCGCAGTTCCCCCACTCTCACTACCTTCGATGGCGGGGTGGCCAGGGGCTATACAGCGATTCCCCCGGTGGATAAGGCACTCGCGGTGCACCTATGCCCGCAGAGTGCCGCCACCTGGCGCGGACGCCCTAAGCTCCCGTCCAAGCCCTTGCAGGATTGACGCTCCAGCGGTGGCCTTTCCGCCCCTGAGCGCCCAGCTGTGGAAGACTGCCGCCCCCGATGTGGCAGTCTCCACGGGTTACAAGGACAGGCCTCTTCCTCCCTCATCCCAGGCTGTTCTGGGGGTGGTCACAAGGAGCCAGGTAAGTGCTTCGATGTCCCTAGACTCAGCACGGCCACGACGTGGTGTGGCACCTCGCGCTCCGCCCCACCGCGAGGCCCCACCTGCCAGTACGTCTGACGACATTGTCCCCTTGGTCCCCCTCGCGCGGAACTTGGACGCGTGGCTCGCACTGTCCAATCCGTCGCGATGGCTGATCCGGACCGTCCGACTCGGCTACGCGATTCAGTTCACCAGGCGCCTGCCCAGGTTCAACGGTATTCACCCCGCTCGGGTTGATGCATATGAGGCCACTTCAGCACTGGCTCCAGACTCGAGTCCCAAGATGGGCATGGCGCCATGGGACACACCGCGTGGCCATCACGCCGGTCTGTCACCATCTTTTCAGCCCTTGGACCGACCTCTCATTTCTGTGAGCAGGTGTTCCTTTAGAACTGGTCTCCAGGCGCATCGTGGTCACGACAGACATCTCCAAGATGGGCTGGGGCGCTGTTTGCAATGGGCACGCAGCCACCGGCCTCTGGACGGGCCCCCGACTGCATTGGCACATCAACTGCCTCGAGTTGTTGACAATTCTGCTCACCCTGCGGAGATTCCGGCTGTTGATCCAGGGCAAGCATGTGTTAGTTCGGACAGACAGCATGGCAACGGTAGCATATGTCAACCGCCAAGGTGGTCTGCGCTCTCCTTGTATGTCACAATTTGCCTGCCGTCTCCTCCTCTGGAGTCAGCAGCACTTCAAGTCTCTGCGAGCCACTCATATCCCAGGCAACCTCAACACTACAGCAGACATGCTGTCATAGCAGGTTACCCTCAGGGGAGAGTGGAGACTCCACCCTCAGGTGGTCCAGCTGATCTTGAGTCGATTCGGACGGGCACAGGTGGACCTGTTCGCCTCCCAAGAATCCTCCCACTGGCCGCTCTGGTACGCCCTCACGAGGCTCCCCTCGGCATAGATGCGCTGGCACATAGCTGGCCCCCTGGCCTACACAAATATGCGTTTCCCCAGTGAGCCTGCTTGCACAGACCCTGTGCAAGGTCAGGGAGGACGAGGAGCAGGTTGTCCTGGTAGCACCATACTGGCCCACCCAGATGTGGTTGTTGGACCTCACGCTCCTTGTGACAGCTCCCCTCTGGTGAATTCCCCTGAGGAAGGACCTTCTTTCTCAGGGACGGGGCACCCTCTGGCACCCGTGCCCAGACCTCTGGAATCTCCATGTCTGGACCCTGGACGGGACACGGAAGACCTAAGTGGTCTACCACCCGCGGTGATAGACACGATCACTCAGGCTAGGGCCCCTTCTACGAGGCACCTGTATGCCTTTAAGTGGCGTCTGTTCGCTAAGTGGTGTTCTTCCCAACGTGAAGACCCCCAGAGATGCACAGTCAGATCAGTGCTTTCCTTCCTGCAGGAGAGGCTGGAAGGGAGGCTGTCCCCTTCCACCTTGAAGGTGTACGTTGCCACCATAGCAGCACACCACGACGCAGTCGACGGTAAGTCCTTAGGGAAGCATGGCCTGATCATCAGGTTCCTAAGAGGCGCCAGGAGGCTGAATCCCTCCAGACCGTGCCTCGTTCCCTCATGGGATCTCTCCGTAGTTCTTCAGGGTCTACAGAGAGCCCCCTCTGAGCCTTTGCAGTCAGCCGAGCTTAAGGCACTCTCCTTGAAGACTGCCCTCCTGACTGCGCTCACTTCCATCAAGAGGGTAGGTGACCTGCAAGCGTTCTCTGTCAGTGAAACGTGCCTGGAGTTCGGTCTGGGTTACTCTCACGTAATTCTGAGACCCCGACCGGGCTATGTGCCCAAGGTTCCCACCACCCCTTTTAGGGACCAGGTGGTGAACCTGCAAGCGCTGCCCCAGGAGGAGGCAGACCCAGCCCTGTCGTTGCTGTGTCCGGTGTGCATTTTACGCATCTATTTGGATCGCACACAGAGCTTTAGGATCTCTGAGTAGCTCTTTGTCTGCTTTGGTGCACAGCAGAAAGGAAGCACTGTCTCCAAGCAGAGGATTGCCCACTGGCTCATTGACGCCATAACTATGGCATATCTCGCCCAGGACATACCGCCCCCGGTAGGGCTACGAGCCCATTCTACCAGAGGTGTAGTGGCTTCCTGGGCCCTGGCCAGAGGTGCCTCTCTAACAGACATTTGCAGAGCAGTGGGCTGGGCAACACCCAACACCTTTGCAAGGTTCTACAACCTCCGGGTGGAACCGGTTTCGTCCCAGGTAATGGCACGCTACACAAGCGGATAAGCCCGGGATAGCCGGCTGGGTGTATCACTTGCACATAGCGCCTTCCACCTCCCTTGGAGCTGAAGATGTGCACCATTAATTCCCATTAGTGTTCACAAACTTTGTTCCCTGGTTGACTTCCTCCGAGCCCTATGGCAGTCGAGTTTTCAGAGAGACTCGCTGCTGGCCCAGTACACGTGCTAATTAAGAGTCCTGTTCTGGGGTAGGTGCTCTGCATGTGGCAGTTCCCTGTAAGGCTAACCCCATGCGATATATATCTTCCGCTAGTTCGTTTCCCTTTTGGCAAACTGCGTCTTCCTTGGGCAGAGCCCCTCTGCCCCAGTCTCCATGTTTGTAGTAACTCCTCCCCCATTGGGCAGGATCTACCTTGAAGACTCTCCACATGGTTGGAAAGACCATGTGATGTATTCTTCCACTTAAATATCCCCCCCTCCCTTTGGGCAAGGTGTGGTCTCCATGTCTTCCCCTTGGGAGGAACACCCCCCAACTAGACCTGGCGGCCCAGTCGGATAATCCCCCTTCTTTTTTAGGGAGTGGAAAAAGAGAAGGGGAAAAGAGGCCACGACTGGGTTAAGCCTGTCTCTATCTTTTGGGTAGTCGACTTGTCCCCAAAAAGGGCCATTTGACACTCATAACTATGTTGGGGGAGGTTACGTGTTGACCTGGTGTGCTGGCTATGAGGCACACAGTAGTCTGCCCACCACACACCGCCAGTTCACGTAACACAGTTCAGCCAGTTGTGGCGTTTCGTATAGGGAGCCCTAGTGTCACTACATCGACACAACGTCGAGTGAGTGACAGATAGGGAACGTCATGGTTACTTGTGTAACCTCCGTTTCCTGATGGAGGGAACGAGACATTGTGGCCCTCCTGCCACAACGCTGAACTACCCACTGAAATGGCCGGACCTTATATTGGCTCCTCAGCATAAAACCTGAATGAGTGGTTGCATACCAGCTCCTTTTATACCCGTATGTCCGGGGGAGTGGCATGCAAATACCACTCTGCCAATTTTCATCGGCCTTTTATCAAAGACCAGAGGTGTCTCGGACTTCCAAGAGCGACCCCTAGTGTCACTACATCGACACAACGTCTTGTTCCCTCCATCAGGGAACGGAGGTTACACAAGTAACCATGACGTTTTGGGTGTATAAAAAACATGATAATAATTAAAATATTAAAAATAAAAATAAAACATATGTGATGTGCTGAATTGTAATGTCATACATTTCTATAGAGCAAGGAGAGGAAGTTGTCATGGCCAAACTTACTAATATTTGGTATCACTGAAAATCCCAGGGTGTTTCCTAAACATGCTATATCTGCATGTTTTCCCTACATTACAAAAAAATAACTTGGCTTTGGTGGTTAGGGAAAATAAAATATTGATATTTTGTTTTCACACACAAAAGTTTTTGGAAAAGTATTGATTAAACTAGATACGTAAAGTTTGTTGAGACAAACTATAATCTTGTTTTGACAAAACCTTGTCTGAAAGTTTTACATAGTTTTAAATGCTTGAAGTTAGACATTTTTACTGGTCTTACAGTCAGAAATATATATATATATATATATTTAAATTATTAAAACTATTTTTGAGCCCCACACCTTTCAGTCCTCCAGAGCTCTCACAGCGAAGGGTGAGGCCTTTGAAAGGAATAGGGTATAGGGATGATCACTTCTGATTGAGATGAGTAAGAACAGGTACAGCAGTGCGAGCCAGAACTGCCTAAACTCTTTGCAGAGTTTGTTTGATGTAGCTTAAAAAAGTGAAAGTTAATAATATACAGTTCCATCAAATAGCTTTTAAACATAAGCAATAAAGCAGTGTGTATATTTGAAAGAATTTTTTGTTTTGTTTTGTTTTGTTTTTGTTTTTTTGATACACACATATATCAAGGTATAATCAAATTTTAGTGGTTATGACAGGTATTTTTTTTATTATTATTTGGCGCTGTTACATTTATGATCAAAAATGTTCAATGTGTACACTGCACTTCAACCCTGTACAGATACATGATTAGAGATCATTTTAATCACATTTTAGATTTTTAAAAATGTACAAAAGAAAATTTAAAGACAATTGGCCCCAGGGCCCGCACTAGTCATAATCCGCCCCTGCACCTCAGGTTTGCTATCCTGTTGGTGTTTATTTTATGAAAACAGTGTTGGGGAGTAACTAACTACAAGTAGTGGTGCTACTAACTTAACTAATTTTTTCAGTAGCTTGACAGTAGCTCAGCTACTTTTTAAAAAGTGTAGCTTTTCTAGTAGTGAACTACTTTTTCCAGCAAGTAGCGGTGTAGCATGACCAAACACTTGTGTTTTGGGAAGATTATAACTAATAGCCTTCTTTATTTTGTAGAAGCCAAACATCTACCGGCAAAAGGTCTGACAATCTGGCTGCTCAGAATCAGGCAGCGTCTTTCTTCTTCTTCTTTTGAAATGGCAGATCACAAACTAAAATTGTGAATTAACGGCATCTACTGGCAGCTTATTACGGCTGACGATAAGGAGAGACTGGTGGTGATGTTAAGCGACCAACCACAGTTTGTTTACTTTTACAAGACGTACAAATTTATAAAAGAACACTATTCTATTCTATGAAACAATCAATGTTTTAGACACTTTGTTGTTAATAGACAACTCAGAAGCATATTTACCTATATTTTTTTATTTATTTTTTAAATAAATCAAAAATATTATTGCCTTTTGAGGGATGTTTTACTGTTCTGAATATGTTTATTTTGCTTCTCATTATCTGTGTATAATTGGGAGCAGCGATAGAAATAATTCACGCATAACTATTTGATTTCTAAATTTCTTAGCAGTTAATTAACTATTATTTTCATGTAAAACAAGTCAAATTATTGGTAAAAGAAAAAATGTATTATGGCATGTATTATTATGTGACAGTCTATTATAGGGTGACCAAACGTCCTCTTTTTCCCAGACATGTCCTTTTTTTGACCAGAAAAAAGCGTCCGGCCGGGATTTCAAAATTGCCTCTAAATGTCTGGGAGATTTTTGTTGAGCAACCTCTGTATGTGACCTGTTAAGCTAAAACTTGTGTGTCAATGGTAAACAAGTCTGAAAATACAATGAACCAGAACACAAGCCCTGTGATTGGAGAATCAAGCCCTGTGTCTCTATTTACATATTATCCATACTAAATATTATGTGACAAGCACAAAACATCAGCCCAAGGAGAGTTTGTCATAGAAAATAAGATCTTTATGGAAGTAGGCTACACCTGGCCACAGCAGGAGGTCTGAAAAGTGTGAAGTATAGTATAAAAATGATTATTTTTTTAATGGCATCTGATCTTTTCTGTTTTTATTTTATGTTGTGGTGGTGGTGGTGTAGTGGGCTAAAGCACATTGCTGGTTCAATCCCCACAGCCATCACCATTGTGTCCTTGAGCAAGGCACTTGAGCAAGGCACTAAACTTCAGGTTACTCCAGGGGGATTGTCCCTGTAAAAAGTGCACTGTAAGTCACTTTGGATAAAAGCATCTGCCAAATGCATAAATGTAAATGTTGTTATAGTTTATGACCATTGTTAACTGTATTAATGTTACTATTCATTAAATGTATTAAATAAATAAATTGTATTAATTAATACATTTATTAATTAATAAATGTTATTGGTGTAAATTTTGTTATTAATATTATTGCTTTGATAGTAACATTATAAAGAAATATTGCCTCATTAAGTAGCTTCAAAGTAGCTAGCTACTTTTTGATAATAATTTGTAGTGTAGCTAGCTACTTTTTCCAAAAGAGTAGCTTGACTCTAGCTTAACTACTTTAAATTATGAGTAGCTTGTAGCTTGTCAAACTACAGTTTCAAAGTAGCTTCCCCAACACTGTGTGAAAATGACCATCTGTCTCCTCATTATTCAGTCTATTACAAGACTACACGCCAAATAAACAAATAAATATACATGAAACATTGATTTGCACTGAAATTGTCTAATTATGTGAGAAGAAAGAAATTGCTGAACATATGAAATCCACCTCTGGTTTGCATCGGAGTTTTTGCTGGTTTGCGTCAGAGTTTTGATGGTGATAACTTTGTAAAAATGACCATCTAACTTTTCATTATTCTGCCTATTACAAGACTACTTGCTAAATAAATAAATAAATAAATGCACATGAAACATTGATTTGAGTTTAAATGTTTTTATTAGCTTACTTGTAGAGATTGCACAGTGATTCGAGAAGCCGGATGTACGGTTGTTACAGAGCAATATCTGACCAATGGATGGTGCCATTGACCAATCAGACTCGAGTATTCCAGAGAACCATGTAATAAGTCAGGATAAATGTCATATTTAACTTTGACGCAAATAAAAATGAGGCTGTGAGGAACAGAAGTACTATTTATTCAATACAAGTCTTAAGTTAAATTAATATATAGTTTTTCAAAGCCGCTTTACAGAAAATACAGTAAATAGTGCCCTGTTAGTCAGCCAAAGGAGACTGTGGCAAGGAAAAAGCTCCATAAGATGTTCTTAAGGTCTTGGGTCTCATCTGATTTACTACAACCCATTTTTTTCCATCTAATATTCACAACCCATGATTTCCAGTTTTTAATGTTTAGTCGACTTCAGTTGACACAAAGGAGCTCAACAGTCCTTCAAAGGGGTCATGACATGCCTTTTTTTATTATTTTATGTATTATATTTTATTATGTTCCTTCACTTATAATATTAGTGATGTTGTTTTGGCCAAAAAAACATGTAAAACATGATCATTTTCCACCCTTATTCTGACCCTCTGTCAGAAATGCTTGGTTTTGGTGCTGCTTCTGCTTTAAGACTTTAAATTAAACACCCACTGTTATGATTGGCTCTCTCTGCTATGGACTGACCTGCCATTTCACTGCTCACCGCTACTGGGCGGGGCTACAGAAGTGATAAGGTGAAGTAGGCTTTGATGTGATGCTGTGGAGGCGGTCAGATGCAAATGTCTACCACAGTGTGACATTACAATGTGGAGGTAGTGGAGACTTTTGGCATGGTTTCAACAAATGCTGTTTTTGCAGTGATGATGTTTTGAGTTATGAAACTTGCTGTAAGTTTTCATAGTACAATGACCTCTTATATATCAAAAGATCAAGGAAAATTTGATTTCTCATTTTATGACCCCTTCAAATGCTTTATAATTTGCTTCAAGTTAAGATTGATTATAAATACCAGCCTCTTGCTATTAAAACAAATGCAGTGTGTTTATCAGTAAGGTTACAGCATTTCTTTGAAGCACTATCTAGACCAGTGGCTGTGCAACTTTTTGACTCTGAGGCCCCCCACTGATTACGGCGATATTCACAGGCCCCCTTCCTCCCTCAAAAAAATGTCTGAAAAAGCACACAGTGGTGCATTTTCACCCCAGTGAGATATACTGTATAATGTCAGTTTATGTGGTAATCTTGGTTTCTTAGTAGTTTTTAATTAGGCTATTTCAATATAACTTATTTAAAATTACTTTGTCATCTTGAGGCTCCCTTGATGGTTTGTAAAGGCCCCCTGGTTGAGAACCCCGCTGATCTAGACCAGTGATTTGTTTCCCAATATGACTGATCTTAGAGGTTTAGAGCATATTCTTCTAGTGATTTTACGAATGTTCATGATTTTTTCCGTGTGTTTCCCAAAGCTGTGCTCAACACGAATGTGCAAGGACGTGCTTTAAGTGCTACTTAAGAGAGTAGCTGTCTGTATACGTGTAGCCCCATAGAGAAAATTCATGTAATTTAACTCTTGTCATAAATTGGACGTGGCCCCTTTAAGAACCGTAGTTTTGTGACACCTGCTTTCTGGCACTCCTCCTGTTGCGCATGTGTACTGGTTAGAGACATGAGAACATGTATTGTGCAAGAACATGTATTGTGCAAAACTGGGGGCATAATAATGCCCCCAGTTTTGTTTATCGGTTGAGAATTTTTGGGTAAATATCAGATTTGAAACAAAATGCTAATAAATTGCATTAAATATGTGTTCAGAAGAGTTGTACTTTAAAATTGAGTGTTTGTTGTGGATAATTTTTGAAGGATGCATATGGATTGCATGTGTGGAGTTTGACCACGTTTTGCATACATGTGAGGACTGGGTATATACATTTAGTATTAATCATATCACATTAAGTGATTTATAGCCCAGGTTGTTTTCCAATTAAGTGAACATGTTTAAAGAGAATTCCATTGTTTTAAACTGTTATGCATGTCCTTAAAGCCTGGTTAAAAATGTACAAAATACTTTGAGTGATTTAAGCATGTGTTAAATGCATAAAATGCTTTGAGTGATTTAAGCAAGTGTTAAATTCATAAAATGTTTGAATGATTTAAGCAAGTACTTAAATGCATAAAATGCTGTGAATGTTATAAGCAATGGGGGCCTGGGTAGCTCAGCGAGTAAAGACAGCTGACTACCACCCCTGGAGTCGCGAGTTTGAATCCAGGGCATGCTGAGTGACTCCAGCCAGGTCTCTTAAGCAACCAAATTGGCCCGGTTGATAGTGAGCATAGAGTCACATGGGGTAACCTCTTCGTGATCGCTATAATGTGGTTCGCTCTTGGAGGGGCACATGGTGAATTGTGCGTGGATGCCGCGGAGAGCAGCGTGAAGCCTCCACACATGCTATGTCTCCGCAGTAGCGCGCTCAACAAGCCACGTGATAAGATGCGCGGATTGACGGTCTCAGATGCGGAGGCAACTGAGATTCATCCTCCGCCACCCGGATTGAGGCGAGTCACTATGCCACCACGAGGACTTAAAGCGCATTGGGAATTGGGCATTCCAAATTGGGGAGAAAAAGGGGAGAAAAAAAAATAATAATAATAAGCATGTATTAAGGTGATGTATGCTGACACTTATGGGTAGGCTAATGCCCTGTTTGTATTTTCATTTGACATTAGCCTCTACCGTATTTCATTTTTGTATTTCATTTTTTTTTTTTTTTTTTATAAAATACAGTCCCATCGACCACTGTTTTCTCTCTCTATCTCTCTCTCTCTCTCTCTCTCTCTCTTTCAAACAGTCATCAGTATAAAACCCCAAAAAGATATGTTTGTATCATGTGTTGTTTTTTTACAACCCAAAGGCTACATACGTGAAGTGCTGAAATGTGGCAGTGTAGTGTCACTCCTTATTGTAATTTCTTTATATTTGTGCATAACTTTAGAAATATTTATATTTTATCTCGCTGAGAAATGTTTGCATTTATTTTCTTAACAGCTCAACGTAATTATTCTACTAAGCATATTTAGCATTTCTTTCTGATCATTTGAATGATATATGAATTTTTAGACATGTTTAACCCTAAAAACGTTTTTGTATCCTGGGGAAAACAAACATTTAAGAGGCTGGGGAGAGAAGCAATGTGAGTCGGTCAAATATTTTGTGAAAAATGTTGAAAAGGGGGTCCCTACAAAAACTGAGGACATGTGACGTAGTATAAAAAGTTTGATATCAATGCACAATCTTTATCTAAATGTAAAAAAGCAGCTTTTTTTTTTTTTTTTTGAAGATCTCAATGCAAACGCTCCTGTCTTTTCAATATTATTTTCATGATTTCTACAAGCTATAAAATGTAAAATAAAAGCATTTGTTTAGAAAAACAACAACAACAAAAAACATGTAAATGTATTATGTTGACCCTAATGTGTTGGAAAATAACAATTAATTTATTTTCAGGGGTACCTTTATATGCTTGCCCTTTTTAGTGTTAATTAAAAGGCCCATTGAAGGAAATCTATTGTGATATCATTTAGTTTCTACAGTCTTGCTTTAGTACACGCAGACCTTTTTTGCACAGTACATACTGTACATTTCAGTGTAACATGATTACAGAGTTTAGCAAATTAATCCTTTTTGTTGGCAATGCTGTGACCGTGAGTGCAATGTTTTGAGATGCAGTGTTTTTATAGAAGGAATTCATGATTCATTCACATGTACATTTTCAGTTGCATATTGATTACTTTCTTTTCAAGAAAGTTTCTTTTCAAGTTTGTATACATGCAAACCAACAATTTAAGTTCATATTTTTAAATATTAATTGCTATGCCACTGAAATAAGTAAAATTGTAGGGTTTAGAGCGGCCCTGTAAATGTAATGCAAGACAGCAACATCAAGTCCAACAGTTCCCTATCTGTCACTCACTCGACGTTGGTGTCGATGTAGTGACACTAGGGGTCACTCTTGGGAGCCCGAGACACCTCTGGTCTTTGATAAAAGGCCAATGAAAATTGACAAGTGGTATTTGCATGCCACTCCCCTGGACATACGGGTATAAAAGGAGCTGGTATGCAACCACTCATTCAGATTTTCTCTTCGGAGCCAAACGGTCATGCTCATTGAGCTGAATAGCACTGTTCATTCACCTCTGCTGGATCTGATGGTGCATTTCAGTGGCTTCTCCCTCCTCTGCACTGGTGCACTGCAGAGAATGCCCCTGGGCGCTTCGGCAGAAAAACTAGAGAGTATATTTTCTGAAAGAGCATTTTTCCCTTCTAAAAGAGTATATTTATCTAAAAGAGCGCACACACGGAACGTCTTTTTAAAGACGCGTCTTTCTAAAGATGCCTTTCCGATCGTGTGTTATTCCTGGTTGCGGTCGTTTTCTCTCAACTTCGGATGGTCATGATCGCTGTCTTTCGTGTCTGGGCGCGACCCACACGGAGGCAGCATTTGTGAATGGTTCATGTTCTCACTGCGAGAACATGACCATGGCAACGTTGCGGTCGCGGCTTGCTTTCATAAGAAAGCAAGCCACCTCAGCGGCTCCCCGCCTCGGTCCTTCTACCTACGGGTATGAGGTCAGCGCGGCTAGCACTGGGGGCGATTTGGGGACCTCAATGGGATCATCTCCGCCGGGTATCCCCCCGTGGACCTCCCATTCCCCAGCACGTTCGTCAGCCCCAATCGGGCTTCTGGATGAGTTCGCCGGCTCGTCGCATGGCGAGTCTGGCTTCTTGTTCGGAGCCCGTGAAGATGATGAGATCTCGAGCACAGCATCGGAAAGCGGGCTTGTCCAGTCGGACGCAGAAGCCTCAGCTGGGCTTCCCCCTTCGGGGACGATCGCCCAGTCACAGGCCGATGCCGAAATTATGGACATGCTTTCCCAGGCGGCCGCGAGCGTTGGGCTAGAGTGGAACCCTCCGCTCTCCCCTGAACCCTCGCGGCTTGATGATTGGTTTCTGGGCTCGCGGCGCCGCTCAAAACAGCCACGCCCCGCTCCAGTGTCATTCTTCCCGGAAGTGCATGAGGAGCTGACGAAGTCGTGGGAGGCACCTTTCACTGCCCGGCCCCGACTCCGCAGTTCCCCCGCTCTCACTACCCTCGATGGTGGGGCGGCCAGGGGCTATACGGCGATTCCCCCGGTGGATAAGGCGCTCGCGGTGCACTTATGCCCGTAGAGCGCCGCCACCTGGCGTGGACGCCCTAAGCTCCCGTCCAAGCCCTGTAGGCTCACGTCATCCCTGACGGCTAAAGCCTACTCTGCCCTGCACGCCATGGCTCTCCTGCAGGTCCACCAAGCCAAGGTGCTGAAAGAACTGCACGAGGGTAGTTCCGCACCAGATTTGATGCAGGAACTGTGCTCGGTGACCGACCTCACCCTTCGGGTGATGAAGGTCATGGCGCGGTCTCTCGGGCGGACGATGGCCACACTAGTGGTCCAGGAGCGCCACCTGTGGCTCAACCTGGTCGAGATGAGCGAGGCCGACAAGACACGGTTCCTTGCTGCCCCCATTTCCCAGGCGGGCCTATTCAGCGACACCGTTGAGGACTTTGCCCAGCAGTTCTCGACGGTGAAGCAGCAGACGGAAGCAATCCGGCACATACTGCCCCGGCGCGGCTCAAGATCCCGCACCCCGTCTGCTCGTCGCCAAGGGCGTCCCCCTGCGGTGACTGCACCGGCTCCGCCACAGCCCACCCCTTTGACCCGGCCCCGGCATGGAGCCCACCACAGGAAGCCGACGCCGCCCGTCTCATAGCTGGCGCCGAAGAACCCACGGAGGTCCTCGAAGTGCCCCTGAGATGGGCAACCCAGGGACGAGGGAACCCACTCACGTGGAGCTGGTAGGAAGACCACTCCATCCCCCGGTGGAGGGCCGGGTGGAAAATCTTTTGTTGCCTTTTTGTTTGATTTCGCCGCATGCCCAAGTGGCTGCAGTACCCAACAGTTCAGCAAAAGAGCGGCTTCCTTCCTCCCTGGGTCACATGCCCGGTGTGTACGGTCGTCACCACGACTACAGTCCACAGGCTTTTTCTTGCAGGATTGGCACTCCAGCAGTGCCTTTTCCACCCCTGAGCGCCCAGCTGTTGCACACAGCCGCCCCCAATGTGGCAGTCTCCACGGGTTATGAGGACAGGCCTCTTCCTCCCCCATCCCAGGCTGTTCCAGGGGTGGTCACAAGGAGCCAGGTAAGTGCTTCGATGTCCTTAGACTCAGCACAGCCACGACATGCTGTGGCACCTAGCGCTCCACCCCGCCGCGAGGCCCCACCTGCCGGTACGTCCGATGATGTTGTCCCCTTGGTCCCCCTCGCGCGAAATTTGGACGCATGGCTTGCGCTTTCCAATCCGTCGCGGTGGCTGGTCTGGACCGTCCGACTCGGCTACGCGATTCAGTTTGCCAGGCACCCGCCCAGGTTCAGCGGTATTCACTTCACTTTGGTCAAGGGCAAAAACGCTGTCACCCTGCACGCGGAGATCGCTACCCTCCTACGGAAGGACACGATAGAACCTGTCCTTCCAGCCGAGATGAAGAAAGGGTTTTACAGCCCCTACCCCGAAAAAAGGCGGTGGGTTGCGGCCAATCTTGGACCTGCAAGTACTGAACCGGGCTTTACACAGACTCCCGTTCAAGATGCTGACGCAAAGACGCATTCTGGTGAGCGTCTGGCATCAAGATTGGTTCGTGGTGGTAGACCCGAAGGATGCGTACTTTCACGACTCGATCCTTCCTCGACACAGACCCTTCCTGCAGTTCGCGTTCGAGGGTCAGGCGTATGAGTACAAAGTCCTCCATTTCGGCCTGTCCCTGTCTCCTCGCGTCTTTACGAAGATCGCAGAGGCTGCCCTTGCCCCGTTAAGGGAGGTGGGCATTCGCATTCTCAACTATCTCGACAACTGGCTAATCCTAGCTCACTCTCGAGACGTGTTATGCACACACAGGGACCTGGTGCTCTCACACCTCAGCCGACTAGGGCTTTGGGTCAACTGGGAAAAGAGCAAGCTCCTCCCGGCTCAGAGCATCTCTTTTCTTGGTTTGGATTTGGACTCAGTCTCCTTGACGGCGCACCTTACGAATGAGCGCGCCCAGTCGGTGCTGGCCTGTTTGAAGGTGTTCAAGGAGGGAACAGCGGTTCCACTGAAACTTTTTCAGAGGCTCCTGGGGCATATGGAATCCTCGGCGGTGGCCACCCCGCTCGGGTTGGTGCATATGAGGCCGCTTCAGCACTGGCTCCAGACTCGATACCTGAGATGGGCATGGCGCCACGGAACACACCGTGTGGCCATTACGTCGGCCTCTCACCATCTTTTCAGCCCTTGGACCGACCTCTCGTTTCTACGAGCAGGTTTTCCCCTAGAACTGGTCTCCAGGTGCATCGTGGTCACGACAGACGCCTCCAAAATGGGCTGGGGCACTGTTTGCAATGGGCACGCAGTCGCCAGACTCTGGACGGGTCCGCGACTGCATTGGCATATCAACTGCCTCGAGTTACTGGCAATTTTGCTCGCCCCTGCGGAGGTTCCAGCACGTGTTAGTTCGGACGGACAGCACGGCAGCGGTAGCATATGTCAACCGCCAAGGCAGTCTGCACTCTCTCTGTATGTCACAACTCGCCCGCCGTCTTCTCCTCCGGAGTCGGCAGCACCTCAAGTCGATGCGAGCCACTCACATCCCGGGCAACCTCAACACTACAGCGGACGCGCTGTCATGGCAGGTTTCCCTCAGGGGAGAGTGGAGACTCCACCCTCAGGTGGTCCAGCTGATTTGGAGTCGATTCGGACGGGCACAGGTGGACCTGTTCGCGTCCCAAGAATCCTCTCACTGCCCGCTCTGGTACACCCTCACTGAGGCTCCCCTCGGCATAGGCGTGATGGCACACACCTGGCCCCCCGGACTACGCAAATATGCATTTCCCCCAGTGAGCCTGCTTGCACAGACTCTGTGCAAGGTCAGGGAGGATGAGGAGCAGGTCGTCCTAGTAGCACCCTACTGGCCCACCCAGACGTGGTTCTCAGACCTCACGCTCCTCGCGACAGCTCCCCCCTGGCGAATTCCCCTGAGGAAGGACCTTCTTTCTCAGGGACGGGGCACCCTCTGGCACCCGCGCCCAGACCTCTGGAATCTCCATGTCTGGTCCCTGAACGGGACACGGAAGACCTAAGTGGTCTACCACCCGTGGAGGTAGACATGATCACTCAGGCTAGGGCCCCCTCTACAAGGCGCCTGTATGCCTTTAAGTGGCGTCTATTCGCTAAGTGGTGTTCTTCCCGACACGAAGACCCCCAGAGATGTGCAGTCGGATCAGTGCTTTCCTTCCTGCAGGAGAGGCTGGAAGGGAGGCTGTCCCCTTCCACCTTGAAGGTGTACGTTGCTACCATAGCAGCACACCATGATGCAGTTGACGGTAAGTCCTTAGGGAAGCACGACCTGATCATCAGGTTCCTAAGAGGCACCAGGAGGCTGAATCCCTCCAGACCACGCCTTGTTCCCTCATGGGATCTCTCCGTAGTTCTTCAGGGTCTACAGAGAGCCTCCTTTGAGCCTTGCAGTCAGCCGAGCTTAAGGCACTCACCTTGAAGACTGCCCTCCTGACTGCACTCACTTCCATCAAGACAGTAGGTGACCTGCAAGTGTTCTCTGTCAGCAAAACATGCCTGGAGTTTGGTCTGGGTTATTCTCATGTGATCCTGAGACCCCGACCGGGCTATGTGCCAGGGTTCCCACCACCCCTTTTAGGGACCAGGTGGTGAACCTGCAAGCGCTGCCCCAGGAGGAGGCAGACCCAGCCCTGTCGTTGCTGTGTCCGGTGTGCGCTTTACGCATCTATTTGGATCGCACACAGAGCTTTAGAGTCTCTGAGCAGCTCTTTGTCTGCTTTGGTGCACAGCGGAAAGGAAGCGCTGTCTCCAAGCAGAGGATCGCCCACTGGCTCATTGATGCCATAACTATGGCATATCTCGCCCAAAACATGCCGCCCCCAGTAGGGCTACGAGCCCACTCTACCCGTGGTGTAGCGGCTTCTTGGGCCCTGGCCAGAGGTGCCTCTCTAACAGACATTTGCAGAGCAGCGGGCTGGGCAACACCCAACACCTTTGCAAGGTTCTACAACTTCTGGGTGGAACCGGTTTCATCCCAGGTAGTGGCACGCAACACAAGCAGATAAGCCCAGGATAGCCGGCCGGGTGTATCGCTTGCATATAGCGCCTTCCACCTCCTTTTGAGCTGAAGACGTGCGCCGTTAATTCCCAGTAGTGTTCAGAAAATTTGTTCCCTGGTTGACTTCCTCCGAGCCCTGTGGCAGTCGAGTTTTCGGAGAGACTCACTGCCGGCCCAGTACATGCGCTAACTAAGAGTCCTGTTTTGGGGTAGGTGCTCCGCATGTGGTGGTTCCCTGTAAGGCTAACCCCATGCGATCTATATCCTCTGCTAGTTCGTATCCCTGCTGGCAAACTGCGTCTTCCTTGGGCAGAGCCCCTCTGCCCCAGTCTCCATGTTTGTAGTAACTCCTCCCCCATTGGGTAGGATCTACCTTGAAGGCTCCCCACATGGTTGGAAAGACCATGTGACGTATTCTTCCACTTAAATACCCCCCCCCTCTTAGGGCGAGGTGTGGTCTCCGCGGTGTCTTCCCCTTGGGAGGGACACCCCCGACTAGACCTGGCGGCCCAGTCAGATAATCCCCCTTCTTTTTTAGGGAGTGGAAAAAGAGAAGGGGAAAAGAGGCCACGACTGGTCTCTATCGTTGAGTAGTCAACTTGTCCCCAAAAAGGGCCGTTCGACACTCATAACTGTGTTGGGGGGTTACGTGTCGACCTGGTGTGTTGGCTATGAGGCACACAGCAAGTCTGCCCACCACACACTGGCAGTTCACTTTACACAGTTCAGCCTTGTGGCTTTTTTTATAGGGACCCTTAGTGTCACTACATCGACACCAACGTCGAGTGAGTGACAGATAGGGAACGTCATGGTTACTGGTGTAACCTCCATTCCCTGATGGAGGGAACGAGACGTTGGTCCCTCCTGCCACAACTGAAATGGCCGGACCTTATATTGGCTCCTCAGCGTAAAACCTGAATGAGTGGTTGCATACCAGCTCCTTTTATACCCGTATGTCCGGGGGAGTTGCATGCAAATACCACTCGCCAATTTTCATTAGCCTTTTATCAAAGACCAGATGTGTCTCGGGCTCACAAGAGTGACCCCTAGTGTCACTACATCGACACCAACGTCTCGTTCTCTCCATCAGGGAACGGAGGTTACACCAGTAACCATGACATTTCATAGATCAGAAATTGGTTTGGACTAAGTAGCAAAATCAGAAATAGGGAGTGTAGCTTCATTCTACTTCTTGAGATGTTTCGGTGGGAGTTTTCTCTTTCTCTTCCTTTCTCTCTATGGCTATGTTCAGACTGCAGGCAAATCAGATTTTTTCTCAAATCAGATCTTTTCAGGCAGACTGTCCACACTATTAATTGCAAGTGATCAAATCAGATTTGCGCATTCAGACATAATCAACCTATCTGCATGGGTTGCTTTGGTAACGACGTAGGCGTACCCATGTGATGATGCTTTCAAAACAGATGTGGGAAAAATGGAGGTGAATCATCTCCTTCTCCAAATAAGCGCCCTGTCCAGTCGCGGTGCAGAACTCCTCTGTTGCACAAGAAAAACTCAGCGACGGAGGAGACTGGTAAATATTGTGATGTTCTGTGCTGCAGTCACCGATTTTTGATGTCATCGTTGTGTGTTGTATTAAGAGTGACGCAAAAGACCATTTGTCAGATTTCAATCGCATTTGAAACCACCTCCCGATATAGTTTGAATCAGATTTGGAACAATCAGATTTCATGTGTTTTTTTTGCTGTCCAGACTATCAAAAACTCATCTGGATACAATCTGGATATGCAAAACGGATTTTTAGTGGCAGTCTGAACAAGGCCTATGTCTTTCTTTTCTCTCTCTTTCCATCTGTCTGTATGGTCTGAGACATATATACATTAATTTTATAGGGCTATACTCTTACTGTATATCATCAACTGACTCATTAATGTCTTCCCTAAAAGGAGAAACATCTACAATACTGTTGATACTTATATTAGACATTTGTGTATTGAGAACTCAATTAGATCTCCTGAAAAAGAGAGATGGGGAAAATGCTTTCAAAATATTTAGTGACATCAATAGCTGAACATCCAGTCAAACTCTTTGTTAGCATATATGCATGTGTAACTTGGGACAACCTAACCAAAGTCAGCACATAGACAGGTTGTGACATGCCCTCATTCTTGAAAACTATGGGGGAAAAAACTATGAAAGGTCAAAGAATATATGACCCAGATAACATTAAATACAGGTTAATATGCAATGGGTTTAAGGTTTGTGCTGACCACAATGTGTTTTGTGTGGTGAAGTTTTGGACTTAATGTCCAATGTAAAATCTGGGTCTTGAAGTAAAACCAGTTGAGAACCACTGGTCTGTGGTATCCAGTGGTATCCAATTTTCAAATTGCTCAGATGGTCGCACTTAAAGTCTGGAGAACAGCTAGTGTTTGTAATCCTATAGCCACAGTTGTGGTGCTTCAAGGCAATTTGTGTGCACTTGTATGCACTACCCGCCAGCTTCAGTAAAATGCTTTTTTTTTTAAATACATCTGTCTCTGTATCAAAGGTGAACAGTTAAGAGCACGACATATCTTTATTTAAAGCATTTACTCAGTAACACTTCTTTAAAGTCTTGAAAGTCACACATAGTCAAACCCCCTTTGGCTCTATACTGCATATTTGCATGACATGTTTTAAATGAGGGCAGAGGAAGGTAAATTTGCATGAGTATTTATTTGTGCTTTGGAATGAATTTTCAGATACTATTTGCTGTGCTTAAAGGATCACAGCACTTTGCCGAAACCCCTAATGTTTCCATTCACTGCTACACGTCCACACGTTCTTCTGAGCTAGGTTGAGATGTTTTAACTAGAGGTGGTTTCTATATTAATAACTATTCCTGAATTCACCCGCTCGTAAATTATGCAGTATAAGAGTGGATAAATTATTAAGTAATGTGTCCTGGTTTGAGGCTTTGAAATCTGGGCTTGTGCCAGGCTCGCACAAGAGTGACTTTTTGTGTGTGAATTTGTAGACTCTGTATTCAGGCTTCACTTGGGGCAGGGGGTTACTTTCCAGGCACAGAGCCAGTGACTCTCCCTGAAGATGTTGGGAATGTGTTTTAGAGTCTGAAAGGTAATATCCCTGCTGAGAAGACTAGAATTTCTGGTCACCAGTACATGGTGTGTTTTGGGTGCTCGTACCCAGCATGGGATGCTTGTATGTTTTATATGGTAAAGGAATTTTTTTTAACCATACCCCCTAAACCAACCCCAACACTAAACGTAACCATCAGTGGAGTAAAAATAACTTTAGATTACAAATGCAACTTCCAAATCATGCTGATCATTGTTTATGTGACATTTTTTACTTTTTGGTTCCCATGGGACAAGAACCCATGTCATGTCATCAATACTGCCACAGGAAAAGTTAAATGCATATGAACTGATGAAAACAATTTATGATGGGGGATGATGCTTGTCATTAATTCAGCATATCATGACGATCATCTTGGGGTTTGGATGTCAGGAGATTGTCCTTCAAATTTCAATGAGCTGCAAGTTTAGATGAGATAGTCAAAATCAAATTCCTGTTGTGTTCAGTGGACTTCAGTGTTCAGTGGACTTTTGTTGTTTTTGATTTTTTTATGTATATATTTGATACAAAAGAGTTTATCAACATGTTGTGTGCTATGTGCATGAAAAGAATTGAAATGCTATTATTTTTTGTGAAACAGAGTGAACATTCATCTTACAATTTGAAGACTTTCAAAACTGTAAATTAAAATATATTTTTTTTGTATTGATGTACTCATATGGACGAGAAGTTTAAAAATGAAATGTCTTTTGAGATTGCTCTTTTTGATGAACACCCTTGACTATTGTTGAGGAAAATGAATATGTGCTACATACAGTATAAGGGAGAAAATAGTTATCTGAATGGCAAGCTAGTCGTTTTGAAAGTGATATTAACTGCCAAAATGTATATTGTTAGGCAGCTATATGGAATACATTGCTTCATAACCAGGACATAAATAGAGACAGACAAATAGACAATTGATGAGCAAAAATTGTGTTCACATCAATAAAAGCAGAGTCTTGACTCATAAGACTAAATACATGTCCTCCCTTCATGCTCAAACTGAGTAACCTAAATTCACTGACACATTATAAATGGCGTTCCTGTGAAAATGGAGCAGTTTCTGTCTTTGCTCTCTATATTTAATCCAGGTGATATTGAAAAGGTATTTCCCATGATGCAGTCTCTAGGTCATCTCAATAACTACACTTGGCAAAAAATAAAAAAATAAAAATGGACGCATATTTACCTCTCAATCTCTTCTCTTTCTTTTTCACAAATTTTCTGATTCAGAAGGGATGGCGATTAGATCTGGAACAGTGAATTGGGTCAAGCTTTTCTTTCTGGTCCAACACATAAGTTATTCAACAAAGATCTGATTCACGAGAGAAGCACTTGATGCGCCTATATGAAGTCCTGTCAAAACTTGCAGTTCTTGCCAATTGCAGACTGAGCTATTCACTTTTCACACAAATATTTAGGACTGGGTAAAAATATAGATTTTCCGATGCATCGCGATCTTCATTTGACCGATCTTAATATCGATTCTTAAATCCCAAGATCGATCCTTTACTCTAAAAATGTCTGTGAATAGCCAATGTCTGGGAAATTTTCAGATTTCACTCAAATAAGTAGTTACACTTAAGTAGTGTAGTGGTGAAGAAATTATTAGCACTAATATCATTTTTTTGTGTGTTAAGAGTAAAACTTTTGTTAAACACATTCTGTGTGTCTAAAGATGATATCCATGCAATCCATATGAAATTGATTAATGTCTCTTTTAATACCTTTTCTGTTCTTTACTGTCAGTTCAGTAAGGACAACTCTCAGAAATAGATTCAAGATTTTTATTGACGGTAATGACAGTGGAGTAGGTTTGGTCTTGGCAGACTAGATCTGTTTTTTTTTTTGCATGGTGCTGCTGCTGTTTGACATGAGTTAATATGCTGCTGCTGTTGGCAAGTAAACATGATGTTGCTGAGACAGAAGATACATGCTGCTGTTACTGTACAAATATCAAGATAAAGCTCCCGCAAAGCAGATCTAGGCAGGTGGTGCTGGGGAGGTGGAGGGAGAATGCTACATGTAACGGCGCTGCTGTAGCCAGTTCCCTGTGTATAGCATGAGGTGAGTGACAATTTTATATATTTTGACTAGAGGGAAAAGCTTCTGATTGGGTGTGCCTGTTCAACCAATTAGCCCATGCCGTGTAGAGTTTCCCTGCCAAACTTAACTGTCATTTGTTGATTAAAAACAACACAAAAAGAAACACTGAATTCTAATCACACATGAATGCGCTAAAAAATTTGAAAGGGCGAAAACACTCGAAAGGGTAGTTTTCAGTCAGATCTCTTCCTTTCTCTCACAAAACAAGCTGTTAGACGCGATCAGTCAGGCTTCAAATGTGGACAATCCACCGAGACTGCCCTGTTGTCTGTAACCGAATTGCTGAGACAGGCGTGAGCTGGATCCAGATCATCTGTCCTCATTTTGCTGGACCTATCTGCAGTCTTTGACACAGTCAACCAACAAATTCTCCTGTCCACCCTCTCTACTCTGGGCATCACAGGAACTGTGCTTGGCTGGTTCAAGTTCTATCTCTCAGGTAGGTCTTTCAAGGTTGCCTGGATAGGTGAGGTGTCCAAGTCACTTCAGCTACTTACTGGGGTACCTCAGGGCTCAGTGCTTGGCCCACTTCTCTTCTCTATATACACAACATCACTGGGACCCATCATTCAAGCACATGGGTTCTCATACTACTGCTATGCCACTGACACACAGCTCTACTTGTCTTTCCAGCCCAACGACTTCACGGTGACTGCTCGAATCTCTGCCTGTTTGGCAGACATCTCGGCCTGAATGAAGGAACTCCACCTGCAACTCAACCTACCAAAGACTGAGGTCCTCGTCTTTCTAGCCAACCCTGCCTTGGAGCACAACATCACCATTCAGTTAGGTTAATCTATAATAACGCCTTCCAAAATGGTCAGAAATCTAGGAGTAACCATCGACAACAAACTCAATTTCACTTATCACATCTCAAAAACAGCCCGATCATGTAGATTTGCACTCTACAACATCAGAAAAATAAGACCCTTCTTCTCTGATCATGCCAAACAACTCCTTGTCAGTCTCTTGTTATAATTGTAATGCTCTTTTTTACTACTGTTTCCTTAAGATGAATCGCTTATATTTTATTCTTCCTCTTTTATTAAGTTGCTTTAGATAAAAGAATTTGCCAAATGAATAAATGTAAAATGTAAAAGAAAAAAAGAAAAACATGTACGTCCTCTCTCGTTATATGCGCTTACTGGCTAATGCCAGTAGTCTTAAAGAGACAGTACCGATTTAGCACGCGTTCTACCTATCATTGTAAATACTTGTAAATAGTACAAATTGTACAAGTAAACAATAAACATCTAACAAAAATATGTATGCAATAAAATATATGTAATTTCAAGGCATTTATTGATGGAATACACTGAATTTGAAAAATTTCAGAAGCTAAAATGTGACTAATATGATGAAAAACTAATGTAAAATATGATTTGTAATATTAATATTTTCAATTTTTACCTAGAAGGGTTACCTAGAAGATTATAAGGTCCCTTTAAATAACAACATTAGCTGAAGGAAAATTTCTTTCATATCTAAGCAAAATGGACATTGTAACAGAAATATATCCATATGAATCGATGTTAAATCAAATTGAAATAGGATCGAACCAAGAGCTTGTGAATCAGAATCGAATTGGGGAATCTGAATCAATACCTAGCCCTACAAATATTATTATAAAATTTAACTATATAGGGCCATGCCGATGCAATCATATCATAAAATCTTAATTTCACAAAAAATTTTCTCACAATATTATAGCGATATTTAATATCCCTGTATCTATATTTTTTTATTTTTTTTATTTGTGTATTAATCTCATGTGCAACATTTCAATAATGAAATAGCAGGTCGTCTTAAGCACAAACTCTGGAGATCGGTTTCTCCTTGTAGTCAGAACAAATTCTATGAGGCATGATAGAAATTGAAACTGGACCAACATGATCCACTCTTCTCTAGCAGACTCACTGAGTCTCACACATTTAGCAAAGTTTCAATCATGCTATAATTACGATATTGTGATGTTTCACAGTATATTGAATTGTGACTAATATATTGCAATAATCATAGTATTGTGAGGTGATTGGCGATACCCAGCCCTAATACTAAACACTACATATAGTTGATCTTTATCTTAAGTTTACACACCCCTTTCAGAATTTATACAAACATAAGAGATATTTTTTTACAAACATTTTTTTTTTTTTCGTTTTTTATTTAGTACTGCCCTTCAGAAGCTGCATAATAGATATGTACATACAGTATATCCCACAAGACAAAATAAGAACAATTCACACAAATCATCCTGTTCAAAAGTTTACATCCTCTTGGCTCTTAATGAAGTGTGTTGCCTTGAGCATTAGTGAATATTTGCACCTTCTGTAATAGTTGTGTTTGGGTCCCTCAATTGTCGTAAGTGTCAAAAGCTGGATTACAACATCATATAGCCACTGTTATGAAGAAATGAAATGGGAAACCAAAAAATGTACAGTACCTGGAGAATATTTCTTAAGAACAGTTGGCAGCTGCACTGGTCAGGACAAGGCTGCGACTCATGCAGAACTATCACAAAACACACAAACAGTAATTTGCTGGATTTCCATCCATCTATTTTTATGCAAATTTTAAATTCATGCTGAATGGTAAACCTGAATGGAAACACATGATATGTGCATAAACTCTGAAAAGTCACTTAAAAGTGGTTGTGCTAGGCAGAGCTGGATTTTCTAGAGTTTTGCAGAAGTCAAAATGTGCAGTAAGGTGATGGAAATGACGTGAATTGTTTTGACCATTTGTGCACGTGAATGAAAGGTCCGACCTTGGCACACAATCCTTCAAACATAGCTATTGACATTCGGAAGTGTTTAACCCACAGCTGGTTGTTAAAGTGGGTTCTTACAATCCACCAGAACAGTTCTGAGCTGTACGGAGGTTGGCAGTGTATGGTCATTGCAGCTATTTTAGCCCTTATTATATCGTCGCTATCTGATGAAAAGCCCTGAAAATCTGATGAAAAATTATGAAAATCTCCACAAAATAAATAAATAAACAAATTTCAAGAGCATGGAAAAACTCAGATTTTATTTTTATTTAGTTATTTTTAATCAGTCTTACAAAATGATCAAAAATAACATAATTAGTCACCTTTAGCACCATAAATAGAATTCTGTCATAAAACATCTGTTAGTGAACTGTTCGATATTTTAATTGGAAACATGGATTTTTGTTAGCGAACGTGGACATACACGGTTTTCCTATCATGGGTTCCGATGGCGCTTATTCAGTTACAGACTCGAGTCTAACTGTTCGTGTTCCCAGACTCAGTTGGTGTAACGTATACTCAGACTCGAGGATGATGTTTGAACCCAAGCAGGTATTTATTGACACACAAACAAAGACAGCAGGTAAGTGATGACGTGACAGTACTGGGTTTCAGTGGTGATGGTTTACATGATGAAGACTAATGCTGATAGAGATGGTGACTTTCCTTGAGGTGGAGGGTTTGCACAAGAGGAATCGTGATGACATTTAATGCTGGAGATACAGGTAAGTGAGTCTGCACATGAAGTTGAGACCAGACACAGAATAGAAGGGGAGTGAGGTTTATATAGAGGGGATGATTGATGCAATGATTGGAGGCAGGTGTGGGTGATCAGGACTCAGGAGAGTGAGAGGGTTGAGTGAAATTGGTAGGTGGGTCAGAAGGATCGGTGACATTACCCCCCTCCACGGACCACTCCAGAGGGATGTGCTTCCCGACGCCGTGGCCGACCCCGTCCACACGGAGCTGGACGATCAGAATGTGCATCATGGAAGTTGGAGAGTAGGGTCGGGTCCAGGATGTCGTCTCGAGGAATCCAAGATCTCTCTTCTGGTCCATAACCTTCCCAATCTATGAAGTATTCGAGACAACCCCTGTGGTGTCGGGAGTCCAGAATGTCTCGGACTGCGTAGATCGGTCAGTCCTCCAAGACAAGCAGCTGGGGGGGTTGTCAACAGGATCAGGTTCTGAGGAGTGAGGAGAGAGAGAGGGGTGGTAAGGTTTTAACAGTGAGACGTGGAAGGTGGGATGTATACAATATTGGGGAGGTAGTTGGAGCTGGTAAGTGTCTGGGTTGATCTGTCTGGTGATTGTGAAGGGACCAATGTAATGGGGACTTAGCTTTTTGCAGGGGAGATGCAGCCTGATGTCCCTTGTGGAGAGCCACACCTTCTGCCCAGGTTGGTAGGTGGGAGGAGAAGATCTTCGGGCATCGGTGTGGAATCTCTGGTGGCGCACCGCCCATTGCAGGTTATGGTGAGCTATGTCCCAGACCCTCTTGCTTTCTCTGAACCAGTGGTCGACTGCTGGGATGTCAGATGGTTCGCCGGACCAGGGGAAGAGAGGCAGTTGGTAACCGAGTATGGAAGGGTGTGAGGTTGGTGGAGGGTTGACGAAAGGAGTTCTGTGCATACTCGGCCCAGGACAGGAAGCAACTCCAGTGGTTCTGGTGGTGATGACAGAAGTTTCTAAGGAAACAGCTTACCTCCTGAATCTTCCTCTCTGTCTGCCCATTACTCTGCAGGTGGTAACCAGATGAGAGACTGATGGACACTCCCAAGAGAGAGAAGAAGGCTATCCAGACTCTGGAGATGAATTGGGGACCACAATCGGAAATGATGTTTACAGGGATCCCATAGTTCCGAAACACATGGTTGAAGAGGTACTCTGTGGTCTCCAGAGCAGTGGGCAGACCCATGAGGGGGATCAGTTTGGAGATTTGGGATCAGTTAGGCTTTGGAGAAACGGTCTGTAGCTACCAGCACGCAGGTACAGCCCTCAGAGGGAGGAAGGTCAGTGATATAGTCGACCCCTAGATGTGACCAGGGTCGGCAAGGAACGGGCAGCAGAAGGAGTTTGCCAGCCGGTAGTTGTCGTGGTGTTCTGGATATAGCACATTCTGGGCATCCTTGGACGAACCTTCTGACATCTCGATCCATGTAGGGCCACCAGAACCGGTCCTGGATAAGCGAGAGGGTCCTATTGGTCCCAGGGTGGCCAATGCCCAAGGAGGAGTGTATGGAGTCGATAAGTGTGAGACGTTGAGTGGAGGGTACATAGGTCTTGTTGGTAGGGCATCCCGACGGAGCTGGTTCAGTGGTGGAGGCTTCGCGGATGCTATTGTCCAGGGACCATTGAATGGGACTTACTATGACATGTGGGGGTAAAATGGTATGTGGTTCCTCGGAGCCTTCCTCTGGAACGTAAAGGCGGGAAAGGGCATCTGCCCTGGAGTTCTTGTTACCTGGAGGACAGGAGATGGTAAAGTTAAACCGGGTGAAGAAGAGGGCCCATCTTGCCTGGCGGGGGTTTAAGCGACGAGCCTCTCTGAGATACTCGAGTTTCTTGTGGTCTGTGAGCACCAGGAATGGATGTTGCACTCCCTCCAGCCAATGCTGCCACTCCTCCAAGGCCAGTTTAATTGCCAACAGCTCTCAGTTCCCGATGTCATAGTTCTGCTCCGTCGGGGAGAGTTTCCTGGAGAAGAAGGCACATGGATGAAGTAGCGGTGGTTTCCCTTCTGCTGAAACAAGACTGCTCCTACGCCACTGGTGGAGGCATCTACCTCAACTATAAATTGTTTATTTGGATCAGGGTGTACAAGAAGTGGAGCGGAGGTGAAGGCATCCTTCAGGAGTTGGAAGGCGTGTGAAGCTTCGGAGGTCCAGGAGAGATATTTGGGTTTGGATCAGAGAAGAGAGGTCAGCGGGGATGTGAGGGTACTGTAGTTCATGATGAAGCGGCGGCAAAAGTTGGCAAATCCTAGGAATCGCTGGAGCTCCTTGATGGTGGTTGGAGTGGGCCAGGATTGCACCGCTGTTACCTTCCCCTCATCCATCCGAATGCCTTCTGGGCTGATGATGTTGCCAAGGAACTGGACGGATGTCTGATGAAAAGAACACTTCTCAGCCTTGAGGTACAGGTGGTATTCCCTCAGCTTTTCCAACACGAGTGCTACATGATGACGATGGTCTGTCATGTTCCGAGTGTACACCAGTATGTCATCAATGTAGACGAGGATGAATCGTTGGAGATACTCACAGAACACCTAATTCATGAAGCCTTGGAACACGGAGGGGGCATTGACCAGGCCATACGGCATCACCCGGTACTCGTAGTGGTCTGTAGGAGTCACGAAGGCTGTCTTCCACTCGTCTCCCCTCCGTATTCAAATGAGGTTGTAAGCACTATGAAGGTCCAGCTTGGTGAAAACAGTGGCTCCCCTCAACAGTTCCAAGGCAGCTGGGACGAGGGGAAGTGGATACCGGAACTTAACCATAATCCTGTTGAGGGAGCAGTAATCAATACAAGGGCGTAGTCCTCTGTCCTTCTTAGCCACGAAGAAGAAACTTGAAGCAGCAGGGGAAGTGGAAGGTTGGATGTAACCTTGGCTGAGAGCCTCTTTGCTATAATCCTTCATGGCCTTCTGCTCAGGAATGGAAAGTGGGTAGACTTTGCCATGGGGCACTGGCTCACCAGGGAGGAGGTCTATCGCACAGTCTCTTGTTCAATGTGGTGGTGTTGACATTGAGAAGGAAAGAGTTTCTGATAGGCATGCAGGGTCTGTGAGTGAGTCGGTTTGGGAAGCAGGCAGGGAAACACTGTGGCCCCCATTTCAGGATGTCACCGGAAACTCAGGAGATGACTGGAGAATGTTGTATAAGGCAGGGACGCCCTAATACGATGTCTGCAGCGGAATTCTCCAGAACCAGTAAGGTGATGTCTTCGTTATGCATCCATCCCACTTGGAGTTTTACAGGACCCACGCAGTGACGAATAATACCTCTTCCTAAGGGCTTGCCAATTATGGAGTGGATTTGAAGCTTGTGTTTGCAGGGTCGTTTTTGAAGCTGGAGTTGGTGACAGAGCGCGTCCGAGATGAAGTTGCCACCTGAGTCGAGTAGTGCGGGTACTGAAAGAGAGATATCAGGAGTTGTAAGCATTACACGGGTTACTAAAGGAGAAGTACTGACCATAGTTGTGGTCAGGTGGCTCACCTGAGGACAGGGAGGTCGAGTGGGACACGCAGAGAGACCCTGGCTCAGCCGGAATTGGTGCTGTACAGTGGAAAGACGAAAAGCATCCATCTGCATGGGCTCGCTGCTAGGTTCTGGAGAGTGGAGAGGGGACCTCAGTGAAGGGAAAGGCGGGGACTGCAAGGTGGGTAATTCTTTGAAGCAGCTCTTCATCTGGTTGGCTACTCTGATGGAGAACTGAATGAAGGGCTGCAGCCCCATGGTGTTGTCGTATGATGAGAGATGTAGCCGCAGCTTGGGATCGAGTCCATGGCGATAAGTGGTCAGTAGAGCGGACTCATTCCAGCCACTAGATGCTGCCAGAGTACAGAACTTTAGAGCATAGTCATTAATAGAGGACTGACCTTGACGAAGTTTGAGAAGCTGTTCAGCAGCTGATGTGCCACCCTCAGAATGTCCAAACACCTCCTTAAAGTGCTGAACGAAGCTATCAAGAGACTGTATTACTGGACTTTTCTGTTCCCAGAGTGAATTGGCCCATTGAAGTGCTCTTCCAGACAGCAAGGAGGTGATGTAGGCCACCTTCGACTGCTCAGTGGGGAATCGATGCGGCTGCATCTCAAGGACGAGCGAACATTGGAGTAGGAAACCACCGCAGTCCTCCTCCGTGTGTCAACCAGCTCCTGGATGGGATCCGGACCTGCTGGGTTCATGATTCTTGTCGGTCTGGTCTTCTGTAATGTTTACTCAGACTTGAGGATGATGTTTGAACCCAAGCAAGTATTTATTGACACACAAACAAAGACAGCAGGTAAGTGATGATGTGACAGTACTGGGTTGCAGTGGTGATAGTTTACGTGATGAAGACTAATGCTGATTTAGATGGAAACAAAGACAGCAGGTAAGTGGTGACATGACAGTACTGGGTTGCAGTGATGATAGTTTATGTGATGAAGACTAATGCTGATAGAGATGGTGACTTTCCTTGAGGTGGAGGGTTTGCAACAACGAAACTTGCATTGAGGAGATGGACACTGGAGTCGCTGGAGAGGAAAAGTTTGGAGCAGAAGAGTCGCTGGAGAGGAGAGGAATCGTGATGGCATTTAACACTGGAGATACAGGTAAGTGAGTCTGTACATGAAGTTGAGACCAGACACAGAATGGAAGGGGAGTGAGGTTTATATAGAGGGGTTGATTGATGCAATGATTGGAGGCAGGTGTGGGTGATCAGTACTCAGGAGAGTGAGAGGGTTGAGTGATATTGGTAGGTGGGTCAGAAGGATCCGTGACAGTTGGTAGGCTATCGATTGCTAGAGAATTTATTTTGGATATATTTTGAGCTTTTACTTACTATTTTAGATCGAAATCAGTTTTATGACTAAGGTATCTAGTCCGGTTGTTGAGTGGACAGTTCGGTGAGGCGTGTTTTCCGGGTCCAACGTGTAAATTGCGAAGATGGAAATCTGGCAACCGAATATGGCTGGTATAGTCTACTTTTTAAAGCCACCTGACATTGTGCGAGCATGAATGGTTTTGGTTGTCAGGGAAATCACAGAGCTGGACAGCTGAGGTGAATTAGTTGATGCTCTTCAAAACACAAAGACGGGACATACGCGGTTTTGATGGACACTTCTCAAGGCCAAAGGAGATACTTGTTAAACATATCGCCTGATTAAACATCTTTTCATTGGTCTTTTCAATGCACAATTCAAACAGTAGGGAGAGGTCATTCGGCGCATTCTGTCGATGGTAAAAATTCGATATTGCCAAAAATGGAGATACGTGTTTTTCATCGGACAGCAACGATATGAAATATTACACTCATTCTGTGCTGTCTCGAGGCAGCATTTAATAAAACTATGTACAATTGCTCCAATACCGCAAATACAACCCTCCCAGAAGAAAGGAGATCATTCAGCTGCTCCATCATGACAAGGCAGGCTCCCTCAAGATAATGCGCATGATATGTGTATGGAAACACACAATGATTTGCATTTTCTTTGGTCAAAATTTTTAGAAATGTGCTTAAAAAAATGCTAAACATTTGGAAACCAAGCAACAAATCATATTAAGAACGAATGCGATGTAAATTTTACCAGGAATAATTGTGTAAATTCAGTTATTATTTTGCCTTGTGGCATATGTAAATATCTAATCAAATCAAAATCAAATCACTTTTATTGTCACACAACCATATACACAAGTAAAATAGTGTGTGAAATTCTTGGGTGCAGTTCCGAGCAACATAGTAGTCGTGACAGTGATGAGACATATACCAATTTACAATAAACATCAGATTTACACAACACAATTTAAAATCTAATATACACATAATTACACACAACACGGGTGGCTGGAGTCTCTGATGATCCTCCGAGCTTTTTTCACACACCGCCTGGTATATATGTCCTGGAGGGAGGGAAGCTCACCTCCGATGATGTGTCTGGCAGTTCGCACCACCCTTTTCAGGGCTTTGTGGTTGTGGGCGGTGCTATTGCCATACCAGGCGGAGATGCAGCCAGTTAGGATGCTCTCTATAGTGCTCGTGTAGAACCGTGTGAGGATGTGGCGGTTCATTCCAAACTTCCTCAGCCATCTCAGGAAGAAGAGGCGCTGATGAGCCTTCTTCACAATGGCCTCAGTGTGGACTGACCATGTGAGTTCCTCAGTGATGTGGACACCCAGGAACTTGAAGCTGCTGACTCTCTCCACTGGTGCTCCATTGATGGTGATGGGGCTGTGTTCATTTTCTCTTCTCCTGAAGTCCACCACAAGCCCCTTTGTCTCACTGACATTGAGGAAGAGGTTGTGCTCCTGACACCAGTGTGTCAGAGTGTGCACCTCCTCTCTGTAGGCTGTTTTATCATTGTCAGTGATCAGAACTACCACCGTCGTATCATCAACAAACTTAATGATGGCATTGGAGCTGTGTGTTACCACACAGTCATGTGTGTATAGAGAATACAGGAGTGGGCTGAGAACACAGCCCTGCAGGGCTCCAGTGTTGAGGGTCAGTGATGAGGAGATGTTGCTGACAATTCTAACCACCTGGTGTCTGCTTGACAGGAAGTCCAGGATCCAGCTGCACAGCGAGCCCAGAGCCCGGAGTTTCACACAAAGCTTGGAGGGCACTATGGTGTTGAATGCTGAGCTGTAGTCTACAAACAACATTCTCACATAAGTGTTCTTTTTTTCCAGGTGGGAGAGAGCAGTGTGTATTGTAGATGCAATGGCATCATCAGTGGAGCGGTTGTTGCGGTAAGCAAGATTAGTCTCTGAAAGCATTTGCTGATGATGGGGGTCAGAGCAACAGGACACCAGTCATTTAAGCAAGTGATTTTGGATTGCTTTGGAACAGGCACAATGGTGGACGTTTTAAAGCATGTGGGGACTACAGACAAAGAGAGGGAAAGGTTGAAAATATCCATAAAAACACCAGCCAGTTGGTTCCCACACGCTCTGATGACGCGGCCAAGAATGCCGTCTGGACCCGTGGCTTTACGAATATTCACCCGTCAGAAGGATCGGGTTACATCCGCTACAGAGACGGAGAGTGAACTAACCTCTGTAGCTTCGGCCGTGAGAGCTCTCTCTCTGCGAGGGCAGTGTTATTTCCCTCGATTATGTTATATCGACGATTTCCCAACGAGCATAAAAAGTATTTAGCTCATCCAGGAGAGAGGCAGCGGTGTTCACAGTGGAGTTTTTATTCCCTTTAAAGTCAGTGATGATGTTAATTCCCTACCACATACTTCTAGATTTGGTGGTGTTGAACTGTCCTTCAATCTTGTTCCTGTACTGACGTTTTGCTGTTCTGAGGGCATAACTGGCTTGTTTATGCTCCTCCGCATTCCCGGAATTAAAAGCGGAGGTCCGCGTATCAAATGCTGCGCGAACATCGCTATTAATCCAAGGTTTTTGGTTCGGTTAGATCTGTATTGTTTTGGTCGGAACAATGTCCTCTACACACTTTCTGATGTAACACGTTACGCTATCAGCGTAAAGCTCGATGTCGTCATCAGAGGCGGATTGGAACATCTCCCAGTCCACGTGATCAAAACAGTCTTGCAGTGTAGAGTCTGATTGGTCCGACCAGCACTGGATCGTTCTGAGGGTGGGTGCTTCCTGTTTCAGTTTCTGCCTGTAAGCGGGCAGAAGCAGAATGGAAGAGTGGTCCCCAACATAAATATCTGTTATGTTGAATAGCTTATACCTTATCAGGGCAGTACTAAACATAAAAAGCAAATGCAATGTTTATAATCCCTCTCAATTAAATTACATTTAGTATCAATTTATTAAAAACAATTTTTTTATAAAGCATCTTGCATATTCTGCAAGAGGCATGCAAGATTTGGCACTCAACTGGCCATCAGATACCAGCACAAAAAGGAGAAAATTAGATAGATACAATAGCAAGTGTGGAGAGTACCGTTGTTTCAAAAACCTGGTAAGGTGGGATATAAACCAGGATCACAGACTTGAAAAAATCTATCTCTACCAACTTTGAGATCAACAGTTTGGATGTGACTGCTATAGACAGATTCAGAAGAATGAAATCAGCTCTACAAGTTAAGGAAGCACTTGATAGTTTTGGTTACAGCACGGTGAGCAGACGAATAAGCGTGACTTGGTCTTGAAAGTCTGATTGCTGGCCATTATGGGTAGAAAGGGTTGGCTTTTCATTGAATGTCATCATAAACATCATCCAATGGCATTACAGGAGAAATAAGAGTGGGCAAATTCAGATGTTTGGGTTTCTTGCATGCTGAAGTTCTACTTTGTTATGTATTTATTTATTTTTTTAAACTGGACTTAGCTTTAATTATTTCTAAGCTTAAAATTGTCACAAATTTATATCTATCTATCTATCTATCGATATATATTCACCTAAAAAGGAAAATCACTCATGCTTATATAAAACCCTCTAAAGAGCCCATTTACTCCTGGTATTAATAAGTGTCTCGGGTGTCCGATCACGTTGTCAGGTGAGACACATCACTTTTAACACTTGGATTCTTAAATTCGTCTCCTGTGACCACTTGTGTTCGTATTTCAAGAGAAGGGTCTCATGCAAATTTTACTACCTATGTAGGTGTTTTTTATGATCCAATCACAAAACATTCTGCACCCCGTTTACACCTGTATTTAAAGCTGACTCCTTATGACTGGATCACCCGAAATGCATTTCAATACCAGGTGTAAACTGGGTCTTAGTCATCAGGCCAGCTTGGTGGCAGCTAAAACCAGCAAACCACCTTAGACTGGTTTTAGCTGGGGTTATTTTTAGCAGGGCTGCTGTTCACAGAATGGAAGAGAAAAGCTCTTCCTATTTTTATTTTTTATTTATTTTTATTTGTTATTTTTTCAATGTAAAGTTTGCTAAATGAGAATGAAAGTTTTGAACTAGAGTTATTCCCAGAGGCTCATAGTCATCTCTGACATGCTCCAGTGTGGTTTAATGCTCTTTCTTTCTCACTTCTGTATTGTGAGCTCACAAATGTCTTGCACCACTTCTCTATTACAGGTTTGCTGTTATCCCTCTCTCCGTGGTTTGCCGTGAACACCATGTATTTAGACGGCACTGTCAAACTATCAGAGGCACAAAAAAATAAAATAATAAAATCTACAAATCTAAAAACAACGTTTAATCTACCCCACAGGTGACTGTCAGCAATATTATTAAAATTTTGTGAAATGTTATGAGACATGAGAGGTGGTACAGCGGGTTTGGGAATTGGAAGTGTTGATTGGTGTACTGAACAGAAACGCAGCAATGTGGCTGTTTTCACACCTGAGAGCTTGCTAGAAATAGAAAATATTTCGAAAGGCATCCACTGGTGTGACTTTGTAAATTTGTTTGAGTAACCTGAATTTGTTTCTCACAACATGACCAAATTCCAAACAATAGGCGCAGAAGGAAAAATTAGGAGACAGGAAAGGTTGAAACAGAGTTGGAAATAGTTTTATAAGCCCAATATATATATACTTTAAAGGTGACTGAGATTTTGCAAAGACTTTGTTCCTTGGTCAACATCCTTTATTGGTTTTGGAACAACATTCCTCTCAACATTTACAGATAGCCATCTTAATTTTACTGAGAATATAGATTATGTTTTTAAAAAATCAATACAGAGACATCTTTTAAACCACTTTGGTGTAAGTAAAGACATTTTGGAAGTGGTTTACAAGAATCTTGAGTGTAAAACACAAAGCAAAGTTGTCTAAAGTTGTTAATGTAGCAAGTAAAATTGTTGGTAAGACACAAAGGCAACTAAACATTCCCTATCTGTCACTCACTTGACGCTGTGTCGATGTAGTGACACTAGGGGTCACTTTTGGGAGCCCGAGACACCTCTGTTCTTTGATAAAAGGCCAATGAAAATTGGCGAGTGGTATTTGCATGCCACTCGCCCCGATCAGGCTTCCGGATGAGTCTGCCGGCTCATCTCACGGTGAGTTCAACCTCTTGTTCGGAGCCCACGAAGCTGATGAGCTCTCGAGCGCAGCAGTGGGCTTGTCCAGTCGGACGCAGAAGCCTCAGTTGGGCTCCCCCCTTCGGGGACGATTGCATAGTCACAGGCTGATGAGGAAATGATGGACATGCTTTCCCAGGCGGCCGCGCGCATCGGGCTAGAGTGGAGCCCTCCGCTCTCTCCCGAACCCTCGCGGCTCAATGATTGGTTCCTGGGCTCGTGGCGCCGCTCAAAGCAGCCACGCCCCGCTCCAGTACCTTTCTTCCCAGAAGTGCACGAGGAGCTGACAAAATCGTGGGAAGCACCTTTTACTGCCCGGTCCCGATTTCTCAGCTCCCCTGCCCTCACTACCCTCGATGGCGGGGCGGCCAGGGGCTATTCGGTGATTCCCCCGGTGGATAAGGCGCTCGCAGTGCACCTATGGCCATAGAGCGCTGCCACCTGGCACGGACACCCAAAGCTCCCGTCCAAGGCCTGTAGGTTCACGTCGTCACTGACGGCCAAAGCCTACAGTGCTGCTGGACAAGCCACCTCTGACCTGCACTCCATGGCTCTCCTGAAGGTCCACTAAGCCAAGGCGCTAAAAGAACTGCACGAGGGTAGTTCCGCCCTCCGGGTAGTGAAGGTCACGGCGCGGTCTCTCAGGCGGGCGATGTCCACATTAGCACCACCTTCGGCTCAACCTGGTCGAGATGGGAGAGGCCAACAAGACACGGTTCCTTGCTGCCCCATCTCCCAGGCTGGCCTATTCAGCGACACCGTCTAGGACTTTGCCCAGCAGTTCTCGAAGGTGAAGCAGCAGAAGGAAGCTATCTGGCATATCCTGCCCCTGCATGGCTCAAGATCCCACACCCCACCTGCTCATCGCCAAGGGCGACCCCCTGCGGTGACTGCACCGGTTCCGCTGCAGCCCGGCCCAGCCCCGGCGTGGAGCCCACCGCAGGAAACAGACGCCATCCGTCTCATGGCTGGCCGCCAAGAACCCACAAAAGTCTTCAAAGCACCCCTGAGACAGGCGACCCAGGGTCGACGAAACCTACTGCCTTGGAGCTGGTAAGAAGACCACTCCATCCCCTGGTGGAGGGGCCGGGAGGAGAATCTTTTGTAGCCTTTTCATTCGATTTCGTCACATGCCCAAGTGGCTGCGGTACCCAACAGTTCAGAAAAAGAGCGGTTTCCTCATTCCCTGGGTCACATACCCTGTGTGCACGGCTGTCATCATGACCACCGTCCATCATTCCATTTTTGCAGGTCTGGCGCTCCAGCAGCGGTCTCCCTGCCCCTGCGCACCCAGCTGTGGCACAAATCCACCCCCGATGTGACAGTCTCCACAGGTCACGAGGACAGGCCTCTTCCTCCCCCGACCCAGGCTGTTGCGGGGGTGGTCACAAGGAGCCAGGTAAGTGCTTTGATGTCCCTAGACTCAGCATGGCCACAACATGCTGTGGCACCTCGAGCTCCGCACTACCATGAGGCCCCACCTACGGAAGGGTGCGATAGAACCTGTCCCTCCGGCCGAGATGAAGAAAGGGTTTTACAGTCCCTACTTCATCGTACCGAAAAAAGGCAGCGGGATGCGGCCAATCTTGGACCTGCGAGTACTGAACCGGGCTTTACACAGACTCCCGTTCAAGATGCTGATGCAAAAACACATTCTGGCGAGCGTCCGACATCAATTGGTTCGCGGCGGTAGACCTAAAGGACGCATACATTCACGTCTTGATTCTACCTTGACACAGACCCTTCCTAAGGTTTGCATTCGAGGGTCGGGCGTATCAGTACAAAGTCCTCCCTTTCGGTCTGTCCTTGTCCCCTCGCGTCTTCACGAAAGACGCAGAGGCAGCTCTTGCCCCATTAAGGGAGGTGGGCATTTGCATTCTCAACTATCTCGACGATTGGCTAATCCTAGCTCACTCTCGGGACGTGTTGTGTGCACACAGGGACTTGGTGCTCTTGCACCTCAGCTGATTAGGGCTTCGGGTCAACTGGGAAAAGAGCAAGGGCAGCTGTCCCCTTCCACCTTGAAGGTGTATGTAGCCGCTATAGCAGCACACCACGACACAGTGGATGGTAAGTCCTTAGGGAAGCACGACCTGATCATCAGGTTCCTGAGAGGCGCCAGGAGGCTGAACCCCTCCAGACCATGCCTCGTTCCCTCATGGGACCTCTCTGTAGTTCTTCAGGGTCTACAGAGAGCCCCCTTTGAGCCTTTGCAGTCAGCTGAGCTTAAGGCACTCTCCTTGAAGACTGCCCTCCTGACAGTGCTCACTTCCATCAAGAGGGTAGGAGACCTGCAAGCGTTCTCTGTCAGCGAAATGTGCCTGGAGTTCGGTCCGGGCTACTCTCATGTGATCTTGAGACCCCGACCGAGCTGTGTGCCCAAGGTTCCCATGACCCCTTTTAGGGACCAGGTGGTGAACCTGCGAGCGCTGCCCCAGGAGGAGGCAGACCCAGCCCTGTCGTTGCTGTGTCCGGTGCGCGCTTTACGCATATATTTGGATCGCACACAGAGCTTTAGGATCTCTGAGCAGCCCTTTGTCTGCTTTGGTGCACAGTGGAAAGGAAGCGCTGTCTCCAAGCAGAGGATCACCCACTGGCTCATTGACGCCATAGCTATGGCATATCACGCCCAGGATGTGCCACCCCCAGTAGGGCTACAAGCCCATTCTACCAGGTGTGTAGCGGCCTCCTGGGCCCTGGCCAGGGATGCCTCTCTAACAGACATTTGCAGAGCAGCGGGCTGGGCAACACCCAACACCTTTGCGAGGTTCTACAACCTCTGGGTGGAACCAGTTTCGTCCCGTGTAGTAGCACGCAATACAAGCAGATAAGTCTGGGATAGCAAACCGGGTGTATCACTTGCACATATCGCCTTTCACCTCCCCTGAGCTGAAGACGTGCGTTTTCGGAGAGACTCACTGCCGGTCCAGTACACGTGCTAACTAAAAGCCCTGTTCTGGGGTAGGTGCTCCACATGTGGCGGTTCCCTGTAGGTAACCCCATGCGATGTATATCTTCCGCTAATTTATTTCCCTGTTGGCAAACTGCATCTTCCTTCGGCAGAGGCCCCTCTGCCACAGTCTCCATGTTTGTAGTAACTCCTCCCCCATTGGGTAGGACCTACCATGAGACTTCTCCACATGACATACTTCCGACATAGTTCGGCAAGACCACGTGACGTATTTCCACTTAAATATCCCCCCTCTCTCTGGGCGAGGTGTGGTCTCCGCGGTGTCCTCCCCTTGGGAGGGACACCCCCCAACTAGACCTGGTCGGCCCAGTCGGATATTCCCCCTTTTTTTTAGGGAGTGGAAAAAAGAAGGGAAAAAGAGGCCATGACTGGGCTAGCCTGTCTCTATCTTTGGGGTAGTCGACTTGTCCCCAAAGGGCCATTCGACACTCATAACTATGTTGGGGGAGGTTACGTGTCGGTCTGGTGCACTGGCTATGAGGCACACAGTTGTCTGCCCATCACACACCGCCAGTTCATGTAACACAGTTCAGCCAGTTGCAGCGTTTTTTATAGGGACCCCTAGTGTCACTACATCAACACAACGTCGAGTGAGTGACAGATAGGGAACTTCATGGTTACTTGCGTAACCTCCGTTCCCTGATGGAGGGGACAAGACGTTGTGTCCCTCCTGCCACAACGCTGAACTACCCGCTGAAATGGCCGGACCTTGTCTTGGCTCCTCAGCATAAAACCTGAATTAGTGGTTGCCTGCCAGCTCCTTTTATACCCGTATGTCCGGGGGAGTGGCATGCAAATACCACTCGCCAATTTTCATTAGCCTTTTATCAAAGACCAGAGGTATCTCGGGCTCCCAAGAGTGACCCCTTGTGTCACTACATCGACACAACGTGTCGTTCCCTCCATCAGGGAACGGAGGTTACGCAAGTAACCATGACGATATACAGTATATGCAGTATATCGAAAGTAAAACAAACAGCTTTGGTGATTATAGAGGATCTTTCCCTATCCTATACACAGTCAAAAATTCATAAATTCATTGAGATGATTCATAAAAAAACTAAATGCAATAAACAGTTCTTTTCATCAATACAGTTTGCTTGCCACTACAGCTAGTGCCTAAAACAAAACTCTTCAAAGATTTAAAGTCACTAATCTGCAAAACTTGTAGTATATTTTTCTGAAACTGTACATTTGTTTTAATAATAATAATAATAAAAATCTGATTGGAACTGGTGATGTCACACAGCTCTTCCTATTTGGGTGTGCAAAAAGCCTCGGTAAACAGACAAACTATGAGTGGTCTGAGGCTTAGCCTACCATACTCTAACCCAAAACTCTAATTGATTGGTGTTAATCCAAAAACGTCCTACACAACAAAATCATGGTAAGACCTACTCAGAAACATGTTCGCAGGCAGGTACATTGAGGTTAAACCTCAGCCTTTATTTCTCATTAATTACCTCGACACATCATTGAGGATGTCATCAAACGGCTGCAGCATTACTCATTAAACCCGTTACAGAAAAATAGCTCTTCAAAGGCTCTGCGCACATTGTATGTGATGAATGAATCTATTTTGTCTTAATGGTAAATGGTGCGCTAATGTTGGGAGTACGTTTGGGTTATTACCCACAATTAAGAACATGAAGCATTTGAGCTCAAATGAGGTAGAAACTATTTAAGCAGTCAACAGAGCACTGTAGAGGACAAGTGAGCATTTAATGCAATGATTGCAGCATGGCCTGTCTGGAACAAAATGGGTTCATGGAACAATGTGTAACCTCTCTACAACACACACCTCATGAGAGGTATAAAAAAACGATTACTTATTGCCACTCTGACTGTGACATGTGGTAAATGTCTTTGCTCTAACGATGCATGGATGCCCACTCAGTTACACTTACAGTTAATGCTGGAGTCATTAAGCCCCAGGGAAAATAAACTGACTTCAAGCAAAGCACAGAGATAAGATCACTAACTGATGGAGTTAAGCACCTGAAGGACAAACCACAGTCTGGGGGCCAATGTTTCAAGCTGAACTTTAAAGTTCCAAGTTGAAACATTTGGTACATGTTTCCTTGACTCCAGTTCATACAGGAATGTCCCTGTTAAAAGACCAGTATTGCTGGTCACCAGTGTTGTGTTTTGGTTTCGCCACTTAAATACAGGACGTTTTCATTTTGGTCAAAATTTAATATACAATATAGTATATACGTGTATACTGTAATTCTGTCATCATTTACTTACCCGCATGTTGATATAAACCCATATTACTTCCTTTCATTGAATGGGGTAAAAAAAGGTGCAATGAAAGTGTGTGGTGACTGAGGCTAAAATTCTGCCCAACATCTTTTTTATTCAATGGAAGATAGAAAGTCTTACAGGTTTGGAATAACTTGGGGGTAAATAAATGATGACAGAATTTCCATTTTGGGATAAAATATCATTTTATTTTGCTCCAGCTAGAACAGCACCAAACCAGCAATATCCAGTCTTGACCAGCATGGAAATTTATGCTGGCCTTAACTGGTCTTTTCAGATGGGGTGCATTTGATCCCATTTTATTTAACATCTACTGCTGAAACCTCAAGATCAGTCACCTCCACACGTCCACTTCCTGTCCTCTATTCCAATGTCTATCTGATTCCCAGTCAGTTCATAAAATACAGCTGATGTCTCAGGCAAAGCAGGAAGACGTAAAATACGTTAGCCGGCTTTTATGTGCACTCTGACATTCCGTAATCGGATCGGATGTTTGTACAGGACTAACGGCAGCCATGGGAATCAGTGGCCCTGATATTTAATTGAGTGGAAATGCTTGGAGAGGGAAAAGAAGTGGGAAGAATGGAAGAAAAGTATGTGAGTTGTTTGCATGATGTAAGCCTAGAACAAGTTTTAAGCCAGAGAAGTCTGTAGGGCTAGACAGAGTAAGTGGTATTTATTCAATGCCTTTTTTTAAAGAGGGATATTATGTTTTATGATAAACTATTATTCTAACCATATTAATCAGGTTTTACAATATTGACCCATTTTATTATTTAAATCAGTATTGTCAGGGTTGTGCATGTTTTTTGTGACTCATGGTAACACTAGATTCCCTTAAAATCATTATTGTAATAAATATTGCTTCAGCTGATGATTAAATGAATTGAGTCTTCACAACCATGCTGATTTAAAGCGGAAGCATGTAACTTTTAATAATATTCAAATACTTTCTCATATCCCAGCTTAATATGCATAGAAAATAAACGTAATTAATTTGTAGGCTGATTTCCTTGAAAATGATTAACATTGTGTCCCTGTTGTGCTATATTATATATCAAAAACTATATTGATCTGTTTGTATGAGCATCCCGTCCGTCTGACAAGGCAATGTTGACTCAACCAATGGCCTGAGTTTGGGGCCGGGCAGTCTGTGTGTTCAGCCAATGGAAATCAGGGGAAGTATTCAGGAAAGCTGTTTGTAAACAATGCAGAAATGACACTCTTCAGCTTTAAAAGAATAGGTAACCCAAAAGTTATAATTCTGTAATCATTTACTTACCCTCATGTTGTTTCAAACCAACTTTCTTTCTTCAGTGGAACACAAAAGGAGGAATTTTGTGGTTGCTCTTTACCATGCAATTGCAATGAATCGGACCTGAATCTTTCAAACTTCAAAAAACATGCAAAAGCACCATAAAAGTAGTCCACATGACTTCCTTGTATTTTAAGTCCTCTGAAGCCGTAAAACAGAATTGGGTGAGAAATGGACCGAAATTCTTATTCTTTTCCTATAACTTTTTATTTTATTTTATTTTATTATAAAATTATTTTCAGATTTTTATAGATTTCGTATCTGATTCCATACATTTTGGATTTAAGATATAACTCCTGACCAGCCATACAACATGCTGTCATTCTCGCAGTCTTCTTTCAGTCGCATTGGGGCTAGTCTTTGTCTTTGAACATTGATGACAGTTGACTGCGTACATACACAGACAGGTTCAATTTAAACTGTCCTATCCACTTGTTCAGGCCAAGATTCGACCCTCACTGTTCCTTGGATAACGGCAGTCTCTCCCTTTCTCCAAACACTGTATCGATTCAATCTCCAAGCATGCAATTAAAGCTACATTGGTGATATGGGCAAAGTGTCAGCCTCGATAAGGCCCAGTGCATGTCAACATGAGGGCCTTTTCAACTTCCCTCTAATGTACCTTTCAAAAGAGCTGTGAAATATAAAAGAAAGGCTGAGGGAGAAAAGGCAAAGCAAAAGACAGATAAATGAGCTCCTTGACTGGAGGAGATAGACAGGGAGGCCAGCAGGCTGAGAAAAGATGGTGTTGCACATCAATTTAGAGCAAATTGTCCAGAAAGAAGGACAGAGATGCATCAATCGTCTTCCTAGAAGCCTGCACAGGAGAGCTTTAGCAGGTCTGGGAAACACTTTCCAAGGTCTTCCCTGCCGATTCCAAGAACCATTATAGTGCTGGACTTACTGAAGGTGCCTATTTCACACTTGATCTAACATTTCCTTCATAGTTTGTGTTCAAGTGCAGATTTGTTTGGAGAAGATCATAATAATCTGAATGGCTGGTATTCTATTTTAAGTTTTTATCAAGGAATGTGGTTAGTCTTACTCTGGTGCAAAATTTGGCACACCAGAATGCTTTTATAGATGTTCCAAATAAATTGTAATTAATTCATTTAATTCTAGTTATTGCAACTTGTAGTGCTAGTGTAATTTGGGGTAAGGATTTTTGGCAGTTGATGTATACACTGTCATATTATATAATGATTTGGCTTCAGGTTACATGTCTTGACAGCTTTAATAATTTAGTATATTTACCTGCATAGTTGTAATCAAGCTACAGTGGGTTATTGCATAGACTCGCTACAGTCTCCGGCTGGGTTTACCGAAGCACTTAGTTTGTTAGTAGCACTTAAGTAGTACTTTATCTCTATGGTGTGTTTCCCAAACGCATCGCTATCTAAATAGTAGCCTACGTTAAAACATTCGTAAATTAACGAGAGCTTTGAAGCGCTCTTAAGTCCATTAAGTGCAACTTAAACATATTTTTTCTCACATCTTTCAAAGTTGATCAAAGACAACAGGAAATGTTATAAATTCTATTAATATGTTTGGATCATTGGAAAGCCATTGGAAACAATTTTAGGGAATAAAAATAATGTTGAAAAAAATCACTATTAAAACAATAGGCAGTCTCTGCAATCTGCACATGCGATGTGATAGGCCTAAATTTATAAGACAAGTAAAACAGTATAACATTATAGGCCTATTAGTCTTCTTTGATACGCATAATTCTAATGACGGTAGATAGACAATATTTCCTTATTAAACAGATAATTTAAGAAGACATACAGTATGTGAGTAATGTGACCCTGCAGTTTAAAACTTAAATAAATATGCCTAAATAAATAATTAAACTATTGTTAATAAAGGAGATAGTAAGTGTGTGCAATGAGCGATTCCCTCGTTCTCTCTTCATCCTCCTCCTCTTCTTACTTCCTCCAATGGCTGGTTGAAATCAGCTCGCCTATAGTCTTTTTACAAGGCAGTAGCAAATTGCATGTTGCATAATGACAGTAAGGCATGGTATACCATATTGTGACGAAGAGGAGGGCGGGGCCGGGCCGTTAGGATGGATGCCTGGCACTGAGTTAATGTAATCAGCCGGGAGAGGAATAAAGAGGAGACGGAGACGCCAGTTCGAAAGAGAGGGGGGTGCACACAGTCACCAAACATGTGTGCATTCCACCTGTTGGACTGAATGTAATGAGAGAGCACACGGGGCTGTGTGTGTATTATGGTTTTGTTATGCTGAAAAGCAGTTTTATGTTGAGTTGAATTAAATGTCTTTTGGTTGTAAACCCAGTTCCCGCTTCCTCCTTTATGATGAGCAAGAGACCTGTCTGCCACAGTGGTGCTGAAACCCGGGAATGGAGGAAGACACGGCGTCAGAGAGCCCTCGCCGCTGATGGAGGATCGCGACACCGAGGAGATGATCAATCCAGTAGTACTGGAGCGGTTCATCAGCAGTCTGCCGGAAGGGACGGCTGAGGGTTCCAGTGCCATCGCCTGGCATCGCTGAGGACCGCTGTGCAGCTGGTCGAAGACCGAAAGGCGGCTTGGTCAGGAACCAGAGTTTTTTCTTTCTTTTTCGGTTCTCTTTTTCTTTTCTCTCTCTCTCCCGTCTCTCTCTCACTCTCGGGCTCTCCCGCTCTCTTTCTCTCTCCCTCCCCTCATCCTACTCATGTTCCCAGGAGGCGGGGAAGACCTGCCAGTGGAAGGATTGCCGAAAGGGCAACACCTCCCCTACAGGAAGGGAGGGGGGAAGTAAGTCAAGCTGGTTGGTTCCCCGGCCTGAATCGGGTGTTGGGGGTATGTGACGAGGAGGTGGGCAGGGCCGGGCCTTTAGGATGGATGCTTGGCGCAGAGTTACCACAATCAGCCAGGAGAGAGATAAAGAGGAGCCGGGAATGCCAGATTGAGAGAGAGGGTGGTGCACACAGCCGCCAAACGTGTGCATTGCACCTGTTGGACTGAAAAGTCAGCAGAATGAGAGAGCACACGGAGCTGTGTGTGCATTATTGTTTTGTTATGCTGAAAAGCAGTTTTATGTTGAGTTGAATTAAATGTATTTTGGTTGTACACCCGGTTCCCGTTTCCTCCTTTACAATGAGCAAGAGACCAGTCTACCACACATAGATTTCCATTTTTATATAACGTTGATTATAATTACTATAGATTAACCCTAACCCACACCCTAAGTGTGCCTCTCAAAGAAGCTTATTTGCATTTTTAGAAAAAATAAATAAAACAGTATTTTCTTTATTTATGAATTGATTTTCCAATTGATGACATCCCTGAATGTCAATGAATGACAATTTTGGCTAAGTACGTTCAAAATAGCCAAGTACGTTCTTACACACACCTACCTGGACATTACATACCCTCTTAGTTTCTCATAGTCTCACTCTAGTTCTCTCTCTTTCTTTCTTTCTCTCTCTCTGAGCTGGGATGTGTTCACCTGCAGGATTGCCTGCAGAGGGGAGGAAAAGCTTGACCTTTCCTCCCTCATTCTTTCTCTTTCTCTCCATGCACTCACTCTCTCCATCTCTCAGTGCACAGAGGAGCCCAGAGGGAAACTGGCAGACAATGGCAAGGCATCAGCTCATCCCTCAAAATTATGATAAATTATCACTCTCTGGAGAGAACATAGAATAAAAGAATGAAACATTTCTAAAATCCACTTTGACATCTTCTGTCTGTGCAAGTGAATAAAAATTCTAAGTGTTTTAACAGAGGTGTGTGCAGCCGCTTGGCAAATTAGCCTTTCTCTTCTCATCTTTTTTGTTGCCATAAAGGAATTTTAAGGTGAGAAAAATGTGTAGCCTTTATTTGAAGCAAAGCTTGCCCATTTAGCTAAGCGTGGTGCTCTCTGCTGAAATTAATGGCTTAGCGCTGATTAATCAAAGTAAATCACTTCCTTTTCTTCCTTAACCTGAATTACACGCTTCTTTATAATGACTACTCACTATAAAGAATGAGTGGAGGTGGACAAGTCACAGAGAAATATGTCAGTACAAAGAGACCTACTCAGAGCATGACCTGTTGTTTACTCCAGACAGGATTTTTGTTCCCTAGCACAAATTATTCAGCCTCATTTAGAGATAATTTAGGATTAATTCAGCTTGAGTTCTAGAATTTTAGAAATGTTTGTCTTCACTTGTCTTCACCCAGTGTTTTTCACCTATGTTAAATTATAATTTTAAATAATATTTTTAAAAGTTAAATTGGAATAGCACTTTTGATTGCAAAGTCTGGTCTCTTGCCATATCTGAGCACAGTTTGAGATATTGTTGAGATCCCATCTGAAACTCTAGAGGAGACACATGTCTCCATTTGCTCTCCATTTAATCGCAATGCTGTCTAGGAGAAACAATTTAAATATTTTCTTTCTAATGGGATGGCATTGTCTGTGCAAGTGTTCATGTGTTCAGTTAAGTGTTGTGTGGATGCACACTGTGGACAATGTAAAGAGTAGCAAACAGCAGGAGATAATATGTGTTAGATACTACATGTGTGTTTTACAGGTGAACAGAACATTATGTCATATATTTACAGTACACGTGCTTGTTGAAGGGAGGACTTCTGTCAGCTGTGTCCAGCACCACATCTGGGGTCTTTCTGGGGTCATCCAGATGGTGTTCCTTTTAATGTTGCTCGGGCCCCGAGGGTCCAGTCGGTTTCCAGCAGTGAAGGGTCATCGTTAGACCTGCTGAATCCTCCTGTTCCGCCCACCCCGGATAGATCCAGCCATGATTAACAGGCAAAGATCTGTCCCTCATCCATCTTACTCTTCACCTCCCTTCCTCTTGTTTTAATGGTCCTATGTCTCACCATTTCTCTCCCTGACATTGGACACTCACTGTTTTTACTCATCTTTATGTGGCTAAAGAGAGATAAAAAAATGTGATGGAGAAATCTATCACAATTCAGTTTCACCTGCATTTTATTTTATAATATTCTGTAATTAATTTAACATGGTATAATTCTATATTTAAAGGTGAAGTGTACAATTTATGTGCCACTTGTGGCACCAAACAGAACTGCATTAGTAATGACAAGTTCCTTGAAAATGGGAACACGCCCACACCTCCCAAAACTGACATCATTGCTTGAGACAATGTAGCTGTGTTGGGCTGGCTGGGATGTTCTAACAAACAGAGCTATGTTTTCATAGTGCCACAAAGTCACAGTGTAAAACTTTTCAGGGAAATCAACCAACAGGTGGCATACTTAAGTATAGAATACTTTGCATATTAAGAAGGGATAGGAGAACATTTATCAACCAAAATAATTCTACACTTCACCTGTAAGTCTACAGTCTAAACAAGGGAGATTTTGGAGTCTTGATGGTGTGATCTTGGTCTTGAGATCTCTCAAGGGGTCTGTGTTTTGGTCCAGGTCTCGGTCATGGCTTATGGTCTCAGTCTGCAGTTTATTTTCAGTGTACTAAAGATGCCAGCCACTAGTCAGTGCAGTATAGTTATGAGCAGAAAGTTTTGTTGATTTTCTAAGAGAAAAGTAAGCATCTTCTACAGTGGGGGAAAAAAAAAAATCTGCAAAATTTAACGCACAATGTTAAATTTATTTACTGAATTTAACAGATTGGAAAAAAGTTATTGGCTTGTGCAAAAGTCTGGGCACCCTGCAGTTGATCCACTGGTGTTAATTTTTTGTAAGATCTCAGAACTGAACAGTGGCATAACTACAGGCAGTGTAGTGTGTGCAACCACACTGGGAACCAGGGTCAAACGGGGCCTGTGATGGCTGCCCAAAATGGAATTTTTGAAATGACCGAGGACATGCACTGTCCTAATGGCGAAAACAACCAAGGGGGTTATTGTTTAAACCTCTTAGGGTGTTTTGCATAGACTGAACAAATATGTGCTTTTATAAACAGTTGACTGAAGATCAGAAAATTATAATGAACCCTTACAAACTGAATCATTTCATGACCTTAAATAGTCCTAAATGTAGAGAGCACATAAATATGAAGACAAAGCCAAATCCCTGACATTTTTAGCCACTTTTGAAATCCCGGCCGGACGCTTTTTTTCATGTCAGAAAAGAGGACATGTCCTGAAAAAAAAAGAACATATGGTCATCCTATGTAACCATTTATCAGTACTGAAAGGATGTTAGTGGCACATTTCGCTCAACACAGGGGTGGAGGGGCTCACAGTCGTCATGAATGGCCGCACTCACAAAACATATTAATAAATAAAATCCTATTTTGCGCCACCTATGTCGCCTAAGCCACGGGCCGGCCCTGCTTTATTGGGTATTATTTGTGACTCTCCCTTTTTATTTTTATTTTCTGGTTGTACAGTTTTGTATTTGTAGCAGCAGGTGTTGAGAATGTGTAAGAAAGCTCACAGATCACCACACACACAGAGAGGACATGTTCAGCCTTGTCATTCTGTCAAACCAGGGGAGTTTCTATGGTAACCGTAACATGAAATGCACAGGGTGATACAGTCGTGCCACTGGATTTTGAAAAGAGTGGTAATTTTTGAGACCAGCCCACCATCAAAGGTCTGTTCACTCTATTTCTTTCTTTCTGTCTTTTTCTTAGAGCACTTAAGTCAATTATTACTGCCCTAAAATAAAGACACACACACACACACACACACACACACACACACACACACACACACAAAATGTTCTCTGAAAGACAAAACACAGAAGAATGGAGTTTGACAGAGAGGCTGCAGGAGAGGAAAATTAAAGTTTTATTGAAGAAGGTATCCTTTAATATTCCTGTGCTTTCTTCATAATCCATGTCTTTCATCTGTTGAATGAATTTAAAGAGGGTTTATCTGCTCTTTGCATTAGCAATTAATTAGTAGAGAGGAACATCATAAGACAAGAAGAGTGAGAGAGGGAAAAAGTAAAAAGCTCTCCCGCCCTTTGTTTGCAGCTCAGCTGGGGTAACTCTGAGCTCAGAGAGCTCTAAAATAGCTTTCAAATATCCTTTCTCATCTCCTACACAGAGGGAAAGACATTGCCCATTATTCTTGTCGTTCTTTTCACAATCTAATGTCCAAATCTATGAACATAAGCCAGTGCTGCTTTAGGTACAGGGATATTTCTCCAAAAAATGAAGACTAAAAATGAACACATAAAAAATTGCAATAGCTTTCAAATTCCCTTCCTCATCTCCTATACAGAGGGAATCACAATCGAATGCAAAAAAAAAAAAAAAACATCTATAAACATAAGCCGTGCAGCATTAGGAATAGAACAGTTCTCCCAAACAAATGAAATTTCTGTCATCATTTACTCACACTCATATTGCAACTCATGTCAAGCAGAATGTCCAGAGTGCTTATTGAAGGATAGGCATTGTGGTTTTTTATATCAGCATTATTTTACATTCTTCTAAAACATTACTGGTTTGAATGCAGGATTGTTGTTTTTTCTCTCTTCTTTGAGACCGATTATGACTACCCAAACTTCCTTTTCAGTACTCACTGATGTATGATACCTTTTTTTTTCTTTTTTTTTTTTTTTTTCGGGATTACATATTAATATTTATTTCGATTTTATCATCACAATGGTGTCTAAGTAAATTAATTCATTAAATCTTAAATCAAATGAAAATAAAATAATTGATTTTAACAAAATATTGTATTATTTTTTAATAGTATTGAGTGTAGATTGATGAGGAAAAAAATTAATTGAAACAATTTTAGAATAAGTTTGCAACATAACAAAACGTAAAAAGTGAAGGGGTCTAAGAACTTTCAGAATGCACTGTAGAATTTAATTCAGCTAGGTACCAGGCCAGTAGGATACTTTGGGGCTAATGGCCCCACAGAGCAATACTTATTAAACTATAGCAACAAAAGACCACATCATTTTCCTTAACACCTGTTTGTCACTATGCACTGTTCAATTTTCCTGATCTATGAGGTCAGAACATGCAGTTATAAAAGGTAATATGTAATTTTTTTTTAAATGATTCTCTTTTTTTATTATTATTTATTTATTTATTTATTTTTTATTTATTATATGTTTATTTACTTATTTGAAATTATAACATTTTGAGACAAAGACTTGTTTGCCAAAAGTGATAAAATAGAGAATTTTTAAATTAGTTATTTTCAACAAGTATGTCCTTAAATGTTTCATAAAATATCTTGCCTCAGCAAAAATATTTGCATATGGTGACAAAATTTTCCCTATCGCTGTTAGCTGGGGGGTATTAATGATTTTACAGTAATTCAAACAAACTTCTTATACCATTTCTTTTTACACAAATATGTTGTTCTATCATATTTCAATATATTTCAATTTTCAATATATATATATATATATATATATTTTCTTTTTTTTTATTTTTTTTATTTTTTTTTATTGTCATATGCATTGGGAATAGAAACAAATATACAGTTGTGCTCAAAAGTTTGCATACCCTGGCAGAAATTGTGAAATTTTGGCATTAATTTTGAAAATATGACTGATCATGCAAAAAAAAACTGTCTTTTATTTAAGGATAGTGATCATATGAAGCCATTTATTATCACATATTTGTCTGGCTCCTTTTTACATCATAATGATAACAGAAATCACCCAAATGGCGCAGATCAAAAGTTTACATACCCTTGAATGTTTGGCCTTGTTACAGACACACAAGGTGTCACACACAGGTTTAAAAGGCAATTAAAGGTTAATTTCTGTTATCAGAAAATACTGGCAGACAATTTGCATTCTTCTACATGAAAGCTGCACATGGGACGCTCTTGGACTTTCCAGCAGGACAATGACCCCTAAGCACAAGGCCAAGTTGACCCTCCAGTGGTTACAGCAGAAAAAGGTGAAGGTTCTGGAGTGGCCATCACAGTCTCCTGACCTTAATATCATCGAGCCACTCTGGGGAGATCTCAAACGTGCGGTTCATGCAAGACGACCAAAGACTTTACATGACCTGGAGGCATTTTGCCAAGAGGAATGGGCAGCTATACCACCTGCAAGAATTTGGGGCCTCATAGACAACTATTACAAAAGACTACACACTGTCATTGATACTAAAGGGGGCAATACACAGTATTAAGAACTAAGGGTATGCAGACTTTTGAACAGGGGTCATTTCATTTTTTTCTTTGTTGTCATGTTTTGTTTTATGATTGTGTCATTCTGTTATAACCTACAGCTGAATATGAATCCCATAAGAAATAAAAGAAATGTGTTTTGCCTGCTCACTCATGTTTTCTTTAAAAATGGTACATATATTACCAATTTTCCAAGGGTATGCAAACTTTTGAGCACAACTGTATATGTAACATTTCCTTTAGGGGAGGGGGGGGGCTCTTTAGCCCCCTTGTACCCACAACGATAAAGGGTTCTGTAGTAGCAACTTACATTGATATCTAAGTTTGCACATAGTGATGCAGCCACAGAAGTATAGAAGCTGGAGATAGAGACAAAAAAACGGAATGTGAGTTAATGTGAGCAGTCACCTGAGGTGTCAGGAAGGACAAGTAATTTCAGGCTGATGATTACCGCAGTCTGACTCTGTTAAGGCGTGTGTTGTTTTACGTCAGCATTATCAGAGGGAGCCATACCGTTGTCTTGGTCTACCACAGCGGAGAAATTAGAGCGCCAAATTTGCCCCATCTACACTGACACAAAAACAAGCACAAACCAGGAGCCCTGTTGTAAAACACTGGCCCAGGTTACAATGTATATGCAAGGGCAATTATCTGCTAGGAAAAACAAAAGATACACAAGACAGCTAGAGACACAAGCCATAGAAAAACAATAAATATACAGTACATTTATGCTTGCTTGCTACCTCGTGCAGTTTGAGGATAGTTTAGATAAACAAGTAGCTATGCAAAAGGATTTATGATTATATAGTCTTTCTTAGAATTTCAATTATTAGATTCACTTCCTGATATCATATTTACTTCTGTGTAATGTACAGAGGGAATACTCATCTTAACTTTCATGAACTATTTAATGTAAAAAAAAACATGTGGGTTACCTGCTTCATTAACATCAAGGTTAAAAAAAAACAAAGGATAGTGGGACTGTGTGTGTGTGTGTGTGTGTGTGTGTGTGTGTGCGAGCGAGTGAGAGATAAAGGGGGTAATCTTCAAGTGTTGCAACGATTTAAGTGGGAGTGTTTAAGAAAAGGGCACTTTGCCGATGAACACAGGAGTGTATCCACTCTGCAAAGCTTGCCTGCTAACACATCACCAAGACATTTCTGTTGGGGGCTTCCACAGGCCTCCCAGGGGCCAATGCAAAACACACGCAGCCCTGAAAGAGTTCAACATTATAGCAACCTCCAGTGTCCTTTAGAGCAGAACTATGCTTTGATCAAAACAGCCTAAACACAAGATCTTATTATTGAATGAATCATTGATTAGGTATCAATGTTACTTATTCAGTGGGCTTATGTACAGCTTAGCTGATTTTCTCATGCAGATGGAGCACATGAGACTGAAGTGATGACAGTGTATTGTGCATTGTAGATGGAAAGCGTGCAGTTCACAAAATCACATTTGTAAAACGGAACCAACCACAGAAGGGCTGTAAGTGTTTATACTAGCTGTGTCTCGTTTCGAAGGCTGCATGCTTGGTAGGACGCATCCTTTGAAGGCTGCAGTATACCAAGCATCCTCCTTTAAACAATTCTTGTTTAAATGAGACGGCCTTTGTAGGACAAATGGAAACGGAACGTAACATGGTTACTATGACAGCACGCCACTCTTTAACAAGCACGAGCGCTTTGAGTGAGAAGGTAACAAATTCCCTTTGGAAAGGAATGTATGAGGTAAATTTTAGGAGAGATATAATGATGTAGAGAGAAAAGAAAATAGATTTTACAGGTGTAGTTTTAGTCTAATACTTTATTTTAATTATATATTAATATAATTATACATATTATATACTCTGCACCCATCTACTGAGGTACTTCAACTTGGGAATTAACATTACTTGCGTTTGAACATCATGTTTACGGGCAAATTGTCATTGTTATTTTTTTTAGACATATCCATTGAAGAAAAGAATTGTGGGTTGTGAGTGCCCACGAAAGATACACCTCATGCATCCTCTGAATTCCTGTGAAAGAAGGTCGCATTCGAAGGCTGCATTCCAAGTGTCCAACTCGCTTTTATGAAATGAGACAACCTCGATGACGTATGCGGCCGACAAATGCGACCTCCGGAGGACACAGCCTTCCAAACGAGACACAGCCACTGTCTTCCTAAGATATCTCTTCTGAAAGCCGATCCAGTTCACACCTGTGTTTAATCACATGAACAAGCACATATCCACACACTCCCACTGTTTGCCGTTGATCGGAGAGTGTGTAGCAGTCAAAATGTACGTCTTTGAAGCTCTCAGCACCTGCAGTGTTTGCCTTTGGGTTCACTGAGACAAAGTGAGACACATAGAGATTACATTAGCACAGCAATGGACTAAAAATAAACAATGTGAGTGGTTAACCTTAATTTATCATTTGTGTCTGTGCTGAATTAGACATTACAGCCAGTGCTGTTTAAACTTGGACATGGAACTCTAGACCATGTTTAACAGGTTTTAACACTGTTAAATGCTTTGCTCTTATGCATAATATATGTCATAAAAAGGTTGCTAGCACACTATTTATGCAACTGTGCTTTTGGAGCAGAACAACATGGTCATGTTATCAGCTTTGATATTCTTTCATTCTTGAACAATTAATTATAATTAAGCACTCTTTGGTTATCTTGTAGATATTAATTAAAACAAACTTAATTTAATTCTGAAGCTAACTGTATTGTTTAAAATATGCTTTATAACCACTAGCACCTGGATAATTATTAATGCTATTTGAAAGTTCAGGATCAGACAGCACTCATTCAGAAGGCATCAATCTGTCAAATAAATGTGCTCTTTGTTCCCCTTTGCAGAAAGTTTGACAAAAATGATATATATATATATATATATATTTTTTTTTTTTTTACAATTAGCTCCAGATCTTTTCTCAGCAATATAATGGAATAATGGTAAAAGTCTATTCTGTTCCTATTTTATTACTTTCTCTTTCTCTTCCTCTTTTTCTCGGATTATTTTTATAGTCAGTGAGTTCTATGTTGTCACACTCATATTAATTTTTAACTGTTTTAATATCAAATGAAATGATCATCCAGACTCAGTCTAAATCCGAACTAACTCTCCGGCCCTCAAGAGTAAGACTCCTCAGTATTCTTTGAGATTAATAATCACTGTTATGGCAATCTGATTTATTTACTTTCCTGTGGTAGAGAGAGAAAATGACAAATAATAATGAAGACTGCTAGGAGACATAGTAGCGGATTGTAAACAGGATTGACATGAAAATCCGTCACAGCTTTTCATTTGCGTTTTTGCCGCCGTTCAAATACTGAATAACCCAAGACAAAAAAAAAAAAAAAGGTCTTCTTTTCTTTCAACAGAAAAAAAAAATTATATATGAATGGAGGGGGTGGTCTCTAGGGGTAAAAGTTATGGAATCCTTTCCAAACCCATTGAGAAAGGTTAGAAGGCAAGTGCTTTCAACCACCCCTCCTAAAAGAGAACATGGAAGAGTTCATCAAAGAACTAGATGCAGCGAGAGGTGGTAAAGAAGCTTATTTTTTTATATTAGGCGGTTATGAAGACAAGGAAGGTTTCCAAAAAAACATGCAACACACCCATGAAGTTTCTTTTCTACCAAGCACACATTCACTCACATTTTATTTAATGAGCTCCTCCTCTCGCCCCAAGACTGTCTTTTCTGAAAAGACCATCTATCCTCCTTGACTGGCACTAACCACCATCTTTTTCTTTTCATTTCTCTTAATCCATGTCAAAGTTCCTTACAGGGTTTCTTCTCAATTACCACTTGTTCTTTATTGTAATTCTTGAGAGGTGGTTTACACCTCGATGAACAAGCTCAATGCCTTTCGCCCCCATGGCTGCCATTTTGTTCGCCCCATAGACCTGTGTGAATGAAATCACTTTTCCTTTTGCCATGTGAAAGAGAGTGCTAAACCTCACTCGTCTAATCAAGGCACTGCAGTGGGGATGGAAGAAACTGAGGCCGTCCCCACTTTGTTTGTGGCCTTGACCACCTTGATACGACCAGCATTTTCTGGCACAGTTTAAAGCCCAGGGGCTTTTTAATTTGCTCTCTATTGAATCACCATTAATTGGGTTTGTTGGCGGCATCCAGGACTCGCTCGCAAGTTCAGAGATGTTCAACCCATATTGTATTCGCAGATGCACACAAAAGTATGTCGCCACCCCAACCAGGCAAAGCCTAAAAGCCCCCTGGGAGAAATGCTAACGGAAAGGATTGGGGAGGAACAGTGATAAAAGAGATGGTGAAAGGAGAATGTTGAAAAGATGTGAATCTTACAGGAATTTAAAGCAATTAACTGACTCCCTCAGAAACTGATTCCATGTTTTTTTATTTTATGTATTTTTTATTTTTTATTTTTATCTTCATGTCCTTGAAAGCCTTTGCTGTTTGTTTTCATGTGTGCTTTGGTGATTTCCATTAGTATACAGCAACATTATGAAAGGTGCAGCTTGAAAAATGTACATATTTATTGGAAGTAACTCCAATAAATTGGAAGAACATATTATTAATACTGAGTAAGGATGTTCATACAGGATACGTTCTTGCATTCTGATCTTGCAGTATGTACATGTGTCAAAGGAACTGTTTGGCTGTTTAATATCAATCAGTACCTGTGCATGCAATTTAAAAGTTTGATTTAAGTCAGACTGAAAAAATATTTTGTCTTTTTAAAATGTCATGTAAAAGTTTTCGTTTGACCTCATACCAGTCTGATTTTAGCAAAGCTGACTAACAGACCTAGATAATGCAATTGTACCTCATCTTTGTCCAGCATGTATACACCTTAATTAGACCTCAGTTGGAGTACAAAAGACAGAGATGATGACGCAAAGTGTATTTAACCGTTCCTTCAAATATTAAATTACACACTGTGTCATACAGTTAAAAATAGCTCAAAAACACATCTCGAGACCCTGGCCTATTCCATTCCATTCCACTCTTTCTCTTTTTGAACGCAAGAAAGTGACCTGTATGAACATGGATGAAAATGTTTGTATGACATCATCATTATGAGGCCACTCTACATTAACACATTTCAAGGTCAAAGATGAAGTCTGAAGAGAAAAATATGGTTCAATTTGTCCCTCCTCCTTCCTACTATCAACACATTTGATGGAGTTGGTGAGGACATCTACTGTAAAGGTGGTGTATAAATGGATTTATCTGCCAAAAACTCCAGAGAAATCCAAGGTCTAGAAGTTTTAATGGCTGCAATAGCTCCTTCTTTCCCTAACAGAATCTGTCTCATACACACACACTCACTTAGCCACACACAGTCCAGGGACAGAGACTCAGTGCTAGGTAATTCGGTAAATCCTGCCAATGCAGGCGTTATATTAGGAATCTGATTAAACGGTGCTATTCACATCAGTGCCACTGTCTCAGCTACACAGTTCAAAATGTGTGTGTATGTGTTTTGTGCTATGGTGTTTCCACCTGGATAACACTATTGGTTTCACATCAGCAAAAGAGCAGGAGGAGAACAGTGGATTAGCTCACAAAGCAACCCTTTTCTATTACATTCTTTTTTTTCCCAGCAATCCCTCTCCCTCGCTGTTCTTCTTTCACTCCTCAAGATTTTTCATACACCTTTTTCTCTACAATATGTCACACCCATTTCCCCCTTGTTGCATTCCTCTCTCTCTCAAGTTCTCTGTCTCTGTTTCTCTCTATATGGCCCAGCAATTATGCTCTAAGCTCACCTCACCCGGGCAGACAAAATGAAATTGATTTGCCATTATGTGAGTTCAGGTTTCTCAGCCAGCCCGGTATAGCACAGCTGTGGTGGTTGAGAGCAGTTTGGGTGTATGCTGGGGCACTTGAAGACAAAGACAAACTAAGTGAAATCAAACCATAGCCAAAGATTACAGTTTTAGGGTTCTCAGAGTTATGTCACTGAGGTGTTTCATATTTGTAGAAACATCTAATTGACTCTGGAAACATCTCACAGTTCTAAAACCTAGTAAGTTACCTTACTGTCCACTGCATACTAAGGCATCATCTTAAAAAAACCATGAAACCTTATAAGTGCCGAATCTGAATCGCTTTACATAGGTGGCGGTCACTCACACATGCCACACCAGTAGCACTCCTCACATCAAGCACATTAGAGACTATTGCTCCAGCTGATTCCAATAGCATTTTGGCATGGATTTTCTTATAGACCTTTTCAAGATGGTTTAAGGAAATTACGTTTTTTGTTCCTGAGAATTTCCTGCTAGTTGTGTGTACCAAATGGGATAATTCACCATCCGAAGGGCACTTTGTAGGGAGATCAATCATGATAGTCACGCTATAAGATCGCTTCAAGCAGAATTTCCAATAAAAATTACTTTTAAAAAGTGAATTCTGAGACCCACACATTTTAGCCTTTTAAAGCTCTCACAATGGATGGTAAAGTCTTCAAAGGGAATAGTTTATAGGGATGATCATTTAAAAGAACAGCGAGAGCACTGATATATATCAGTATCCCAAGGTTACCAGAGCCGGCCAGACCCAGCTCCGTTCCTGCTTGGTGTTGGACTCCACTGCTACGTGTCGCTGAGTGATGATGACTAACTGCAGCCAGTGCCAGCCAGACATCACTTCAGTCTATTACGATGGACTTCAGAGGATGAACTGATGCCAACTCCAACCATAAGACATGGGATACTTCATATGCCACTGCCTGAACCTTGGATTTAGGAAAGACCTCACCGAAATGACCTGCCGGTTGAACTGTGATGCACCTCACTGATCTCTGCCTGAAACACCTTGGTCTAAAGGTAGACTACACTCTTAAAATGGAATATATAGACTATCAATTAACTGCCAACAAAAGCCTTCACCAGCCAACTAACAAAGGAAAATGCATCTATGTGAACTTCTGCAGTTAATCCAGGATGGACTTCAAAGACATTAGTCATTAATCTTACAGTTCGTACAAAATCTTTGTTTAAACACTGGCCCTTAACACTTAATTAGTTTACTCATTTTAAACCATGACTTGCACTGCACACAAATAACTAATATTGGCATTATATTCATGCTGTTTAGCCAAAGAAGAACTGGTCCTCACAGTTAGCCTGGTTTCTCTCCTTGCCACAGTCGCCTTCGGCTTGCTCACTGGGGTTCTAAATACATTTATTATTTATTTTTTTATTTTTATATACAGTTTACAATCATATTTAATCAAACTACACAATGATGACTCTAAGACTTTATAGATATTACAGTTTAATTTTCTGTTAAAGCATGATTTTCTGTAAAGCTGCTTTGAAATTATGTGCCGTGAAAAGCGCTGTACAAATAGAAATTTCTTGACTACATTTATAGAACTGGATCGCTGACGCAACGGTAAACTACCAGCAGGAGGTGAAGCCACCGGAAGTGTTCGAGCGGCCATCTTGGTATGCCCAAACTGTCATAGAGCATCAATGATTGACAGGCGAAAACGGCCCCGTTTCACCATCTCTGACCTGCGGATAAGACAGTTGCATTTCGCCCTCTAGTGACAATCATGTTTAATGTTTAATTTGCTTGTTATGGATAATATTCGAGAACAAGGTACTTTTTGATGAAAACATAAAACAAGTAACTCTGAACAAACACTTCTATGTGCACAGTAAATAAGTCTGAAAATGTCTGTTTGTATCATACCTCAGTTTCAGTGAACTTGTTTACATTCAGCTGATCTGTTCACTGATGAAGTTTGTTAGAGGTGAATACTGTTTGCTATAGATATACATAACTTGCTTGGGCTTTCAAGAAACAGGAACAATTCCCGACTTTAAATTAATAAATAAATTATTACATGTGTTGGACGTTTGCATTGTAGCAAGGATGTACATGCAGATTTCAGATATAAAATCGATGATTGAATGACAAATGTTTACTCGCTGAAATAAGATGATTTCCTATTAAGTCAATAGGGACATTGGAATATTTGGGCATAGCAATATGGCAGCACAGTGGCTTCACTGTTATGACATCATGAGCAATCCAGTTCTATATTATATATCAGTTAGCGAGAGGCGCTTCAGCAAATGTACGTATGAACTGCTTCAGTGAAGTGAGATGGTTGGATACGTGCAGCTGACCACTGTAGCACACATCTTATCTCTGGTAGGTGAACGACATTAATACCAACTAATTCTAAGTTTGATAGGTAGAGCTCTAAATGTGACTATAGATTGCTCCCATTATAATGAATGAAGCTGCGCAAGTGATTTACTATCACATTAAGTCGTTTAAGAGATGCTTTCATCCTGAACGACTTACAACTAAGGAACACAAAAAAGAAATCCTTACCTTGTACGCAGGTCAAGCAGACGGCTTCATTGATTATAGCAGGAGCGATCCAATAGTCCCGATCTCTGCACAATAATTGAGAGCATCTAAACTACGATACAATTTCATCGCCTCTCTCACATAGACGCTCAGTATCAACAACACGTCTGGATGTCACTTCAGATAAACTCTTGACATTGTTTGAGGAAATATCAGAGCCTTATTTAAAGGATCCGGTAATGATACCTGAAGTGCTTCAAGAATAGTTCCGTTCTAATTCCTTTGTTATTGTTTACATGCTTGAAATGGTCTTTCGAGATGGAGATGGCAAACTGTTTTGGGCACTTTTCAGTTGGTCAGGCTGGGAGATCAAATCAAGTCATGTTTATGTGTATAGTGTTTTTCACAATTCACATCGTTTCAAACCAGCATTACAGATCATACTGTAGTGTCTCTAATGTCTCAATTGTAAACATTTAAAAGCCCCCATTGAGCAGTTTTGTTTAAAAACTTCATTGAAAATCATGCCTTAATGTTTTTAGTTAAATAGGCCCCCCTCTGAGCAAACCAAAGATCTCTATGGCATTGAAAGAAAAACTTTTGGTGGAAACTAGGCTCAGCTGGGAAGTTCTCCTCTGGCGATACAGCATGAACATAATGCCAATATTAGTTAGCTATTAGCAAGCAAGTCATCTATTAATTGTGTACACTTCGTAGATTTTTGGTAGGCAATTATTAAAACTAAAATATATCGATAAAGCTCTAAGATTAATGATCAGTTAGATTAGTTGATGACCAACTTGGTCAGCCTGAGAGACCAGCTTAAACCAGCAGAGACCAGCAAACAATTTTAGAGATTCTTAAAAAAAAATCCCTGCAAGGGTTATGTGACAAACGTTTTCCAAACCAAAGTGATGAATTAGCATACTCCTTCATTGACTTCTATTTAAACAGAACATCCTTTGGTCAGCCATTGTTATGTTGCACATTTTTTGGCAGATTTTGAAGGCTCCTTCTGACGGATGGCCTCTAGAGTTGTTTTATCGATACTTTTGCGCAAATGAATGAAATATAAGCATAACGATATATATATATATTTTTTTTTTTAATTAACATTTTTTATTGATTCCTACAAAACATATATACAAGAGCAAAACATATATACATGGAATCAACATTTAAACCCCACAACCACCCCTCCCCCTCCCAATCCCCAACCCCACCCTGACTCCCAACAAACATCCCTGTGGTCACATATGAGTATATACACATGATTATAGACACACACAAAATAAAAAATAAAGTAAAAAAAATAATAATAATAATTACACGTCCAGCAACGTCAGATATCTGCCCCATTTCTCCATAAACAAGTCCAATTTCCCTAGTCTTCTAAAAGACCCTTCTTCAAAGGCCGCCACCCTCCCCATCTCCGAGCACCACTCCTGAAATGAGGGCACTCCAGCCGACCTCCAATCCCTTAAAAGAATCTGTCTGGCGATCATGACGCTGGTTAGGACCCAACTTTTTATGTGTCTATTCTCAATGTCGATGACTGCCCCATCGCCCAAAATACAGAGTCTGGGTCAAAAGAGGGGGTCCAATAAAATAGATGTAAAATCTTGAATTGCATAAGGTGCACCCTTGCATCTCTAGATGCAGATTTGATGTTTTTTAGAATCCTAACCCACTCTCCCTTTTCCAATACCAAGTTTAAATCTTTCTCCCATAATCTCTTGAGAGAATTATAATTATAATTATAATTTTATTTATTTATCACACATTATACATTTGCACATATACAGTGAAATTCTTTTTTTTTCACATATCCCAGCTAAGTTGGGGTCAGAGTGCAGGGTCAGGGTGCAGGGTCAGAAGTAGAAGCTCCATCCCCCAGACTCTGAATTAGCAGGGAGTAATACACTGATGCCTCATGACCTTTTCCAAAAACAGTAATCACCACTCCCAGAGTATCTGCCGCTTTAGGAGGGTGTATGCTACTCCCAAAAATAGTACAGAGCAGGTGGCGCAGCTGTAAATATCTAAAGAACTGAGATCTGGGAATCCCAAAATGTTGAACCAGATATTCAAAGGATCTCAACACTCTGCTTTCATATAGGTCATATATACTCATTCTGGCCAGCAGAAAGGGGACTTATTAATACATAACTTGGGGTTAAGCCATAAACAACATTTAAATAAATGTCCGAATTAAACACTGGACATTTTTCTCCATATCGATTGTAAATGGGAGATAACGGGGTGTAATTTAACTTCTCTGGTTAGTTTGATAGAAAGGCTTTGCAGTGCCGAAATAGGGGCAAGAACTTCCTGTTCAATACAAAACCAGGGAGGGTCTCTCTCAGGTGGAAGCGACCAATGAGCCAAATGTCTGAGACTGAACGCATAATAATAAAACAAAATCTTGGGTAGGCCTAGCCCACCTTTATCAATCAACCTATGCAGCTTACTGAAATGTGATCAGGAACGTTTCCCATTCCAAATGAAGATGAACATTTCCCATTTGCTATGCTATCAAATTGCTTGAAATAAGAGAGGAGGAAATCTATATGGAGGGACTGTAGCAGGTAGTGGAATTTTGGAATACAATTAATTTTAATAACATTAACCTTCCCAATCATCGATATATATATAATGAAGCCCACCTGCCCACATCGCTCGAAAACCTTTTTATTAAAGAGTCAAAATGAATTCTAACTAAATCACACAAATTTGCTGGGAATAAAATACCCAAATACTTAATGCCCTGTTTGGGCCACTGAAAGGCACCCGACTGAAAAGCCGTTATCAGGCAGTATGCTGTCAGAGCCAATGCTTCGGATTTAGACCAATTAACTCTGTATCCTGAGAATTTAGAAAATGAATTAATAATTCTGTGGAGGCAAGGCATAGATATAGATGGGTCAGAGACTAATAATAAAATATCATCTGCGTAAAGCAGAAGCTTATGCGCCACACCTCCTGCCATCACCCCTGGAAAATCATCCTCCTTTCTTATCACGGCTGCTAATGGTTCCAGGGCAAGACAGAACAATAATGAGTAAAATAATCTGAAATGAATCCATTTGTTTGTACCGCTGCTACCGGGTGTCCATAAGTAACTTAATCCATCCAATAAAAGTATTCCCGAACCCATATATTTCCAAAATCTTAAAAAGATAATCCCATTCTACCATATCAAATGCCTTTTCGGCATCAAGTGAGATGGCCGCGACCAGAGTCTGATCATTCGCCACTGACCACATGATTTTGATGAAATGCCTAATGTTATCAGAAGAGCTGCGGCCCCAAATAAACCCCACCTGATCTATATGTATAAGAGATGTCATAACTACTTAATTGGTTAGCCAGAATTTTTGACAATATTTTTACATCTAGCTGGATCAGGGAAATTGGACGGTAACTCTTACACTCACTTGGATCTTTGTCCTTTTTAAGAATCAGACTGATCCGGGCTTGTGTCATGGTTGGCGGAAGCTTTCCATTCTTTAATGATTCCATATAAACTTCTAACAAAAGTGGAGCCAGTTCTGTAGCATAAGATCTAAAAAAATTCAGCGGCAAAACCATCTGGCCATGGAGCCTTGCCTGTAGGCAAGGCCTTAATTACCTCATCGAGCTCCTACAAGGTTATCTCAGAAATCAAAATAATTTTTTTGCTCAGTCATCAGCTTAGGGAGTTCTAATGGTTCCACAAAGTTTCTAATATCTTCATTGGTAGATGAAGATGTGTAACTATAAAGATCAAGATAGAATTATTTAATAGCATTATTAATATCAATGGCTGAAGTAAATATTTCACCACCAGCAGATTCTGCTGAGGGAATGGTAGAAAAAGACTCTCTCTGCTTTATATATCTAGCCAAAAGCTTCCCTGCTTTGTCCCCCGACTCAAAGTATGACTTCCGCGACAAAATAGTATTATATCTGTATTTCAATTGGGTCAATTCATTGAAGGCCATCAGACGACATTCGGCACTTCAGCTCTGCCTCGGCACTTTTAATATTCCCTTCCAACTCCACGAGTTCTCGTGCTTTTGATATTTTGATGAATGAGGCATACTGTATGATCCAACCCCTAAGAACCGCTTTAAGTGCCTCCCAAGCCATGCCCACAGAGGATACTGAGGACCAGTTGGTCTCCATATAAACATTGATTTCAGCCTTTAACATTTGTTGGAATTCAGGATTTTGCAAAAGGATACATTAAAGCGCCAACTATATGATTTCTTTTTCTCCGTATGTGGCAACACCTCTAAACTCACCAGGGCGTGATCTGAGACTAAGATGTTTCCAATTAAGCAATCAACAACAGATGACATGAGGGACTTAGATATAGAAAAAAATCTATTCTAGAATAAATCTTATGGACTGATGAAAAAAAATGTATAGTCCCTACCAGATGGGTTCTAAAGTCTCCAAATATCTGTAAGACCAAGATGTTTACACATCTTGTGAAGCGTCACTGTTGCTCTAGGGGGCTTACACACTTTTGCTTCACTATGATCAAGGACTGAGTCCATCAAAAGATTAAAGTCTCCTCCCAATATTATATCATGAGGGGTGCCAGCTGCTTGCAATATCCCTTCAAGATCTATAAAAAAGCTCTGATCATCAAATTTAGGTGCATATATATTAGCCAAAATCAACCTTTGCCCCTGAATTTCTGCTAAAACAATAATGACTCTTCCTAATTTATCATTAATCTGTTTGAGACATTTGAATTGTAGATGTTTATTTATCAATATAATGACTCCCCTGCTCTTACTTGAGCCAGCACTAAAGAAAACATGCCCACCCCATCTCTTCCCAAATTTTTCAGCTTCCTGTGGGGAAAGATGCGTTTCTTGAAGAAACACTATATCATATTTCTTACATATAAGAAAATAAATAACTTTCCTTCTTTTTATGGGGTGCCCCAACCCATTCACATTCCATGTTGTAGGTGCTACTGGTTGTTTAAATCAGTTTTACTATCAGAAATAATCAATAATTAATTGTTATTAATTATGGAATAATCAAATAACAATTAAATAACTAAATAGTAATTAAATATAATTTAATTCATTAAACTCTATTCTCGGGGCACCACTCTTTGAAAAGAGAAAAATGATAGCAAGTTACTGATTGAGTCTCATAAAACAAAATCTACCCTGTAGGTTGAGTATCTTAATTGTTAATCAAAATAATCAAAAAAGGGAAAAACTAGTTAAATTATTGGTATACAAATCTAATAGTAATCTAGTTACAGTTAGTTTCTAACACCAATAACATAATAGTACTCTGAGGTAACTTGGGAGTTCTTCACGTGGCAGAGGTTGGCTTCAACACAATATTCAAACAAAAAAACAAACAGGAGTACTTATTATAATATAACAAGATTTATTATAATCAAGCAGTAGTGAACACAGCCAATACTATCCAAATATAATCCAAAAATAAAATCAAGGAAATCCTAAACTAACAGTGGAGCTATATGCTAGTGTGTGTGTGTGTGTGTGTGCCAGGTGTGGTAACAAAGGAATCAAAATGGAGGATCAGGTTCAAAATGGAGGGTTAAATCCAAAATGGAGCTGATACCACGTGCGGGTGGAAATGAGCGGACACACGAAGGAACTGACGAAACAGGCGTGAGAATTTGGTTCACCAGCCTGAGTCGAACACAAACCGAGGCGCCGCTCACTCAATGAATATCAGTGAGAGAGAGAGAATGAGAGCGAGAGAGAGAGGAAAAATGCATGCAGTTTAGTTAAGGGTAACCACTTGTAACAGCGGGACTGAATTACTAGTTCAGATCACTCAACAAAACAAACGTAACCCCAAAAGAAACTAAAACAAATCTCCCAACTTGAAGCAGCAAGCAGAGTTTAACATACAAATATACTCAAAACATCAGCATTTAGAATCAAAAATACGATTTAGATTCACAAGAAAAAATCACAGTTTCTAAACTAAATCTGCCCAGATATCAAGCCTTACTTGGGAAATCCTGTGTGATTTCAGTAGGGTTGTCCGTTGGAATTCCTGTTGCATTGAGTGGTCAGGAGAAATGGTCTGGATGGTTCCTTGTCTTACGCTCGTCAGCGAAAAGATGCGTCTCTGCTTTATTCTTCGGATCCAGCGATGGAGAAGAATGCAGAAAGTAGTCAACGTTGAATGAAAAAGAGGGAGAAGGGAAACTGGCCGCCTTTCCGTTTTTCAAAATAAATTCACTGTTGCTTTACAGTGAAACTGAACCGGTTGATATAAGTATACTATAAGACTTGAACAAAGCTAAGTTAATCTTACTCTACCGTGGCCAAGTGGTGAGGTTAGAAAAACGTGTCTCTTTGTTCTCAGTCCAAACGGAGGGAAAAACTCTTTCAGTACATGCACAGTACAGATGTCCCTTAACAGCCAGGCAGAGCTTAGCACAGAGAGGCTGAACTTCATCTGTCCGCGGGTTTTGTTGACAAGATGACGTCATCGGTCATAGGCCGCTCGGCCAATGGCGTTTGAGACTGGGTCCATGGGCGGGACTTCGCATCCAGTTGTGAATTTGTGAAGGATCCTGGGAAACTGAGTTCAATGTCTCTCCTTTTGATCATAGAACAAAGGGCCATGCGGTCTCTGCTGCCATTTTAAGTGGGCCAAGGTCCTACAACGTGGAGAGAGACAACCACTCATATTCACATTTGACATTTTGACATATTAGAAAAAATAGATTGTGTGTCAAAAACAAAATTATAAAGACCACATTCCAACATCAGAGCAACAATCAGACCCCAATCTCTCCCACCCCCCCGCCAAAAAAAAGACACGACAGCGCCAACCGGCGTACATCCCTCTAAACTCAAACAGTCCATGTATGCCTACGAGAGTCCCCGCAACAACTTTGCCATCAGATTGCTCAAGTCCAGTGCTTCTATTAAAATTTTGTGAGACAGAATTGCACAACAGAAAATAATCTGTAAAACAAACTCCAGCCAATAGGCGGGATAAACACAAATACATCTTCCAAAGGTGTGTTCCTCCACAAAAAAACTCCAGCCGCTAGGCTGAACCAGCACAAAAAGAAACAAAAACGGCACTCTATTTCCTCGGACAGTCAAGTGAACAATCAGTGAGTAAGGCTCACTTGGCTGATACATGAGAGCAACAAGAGCCTTAATCACTCCAATAATTGCAATAAATATTCCAGAAAACAAACTCCAACCAATAGGAGGCATAAGAACAAATAACGTGCAGATTCATCCACAAACTGTTCCAAAGGAGTGCTATTCCACAAAACAAACTCCAGCCACTGACTAGCCCAGTTTCCTCAGATAGTCAGGTGAACGTTCAGTGAGTCAGGTCCACTCGGCTGCATAGACAATAACTTACTCATTCCAATGACTTTATGAAGGACATCGCTTGTTGTGGGCATGTAAATATTTTGCGGCCATCCTTAGTATCTATTCTCAATTTGGCCGGGAACATCAGAGCAAAAGCGACCTTCCGTTGTTAGATTTTCTTGCATTCCTTGAATCTATCATGTTTCTCTCTTGTCGAATTCGCAAAGTCTGGGAACACGAAAATGCTGTGGTTCTTCCAAGAAAGCCTTCCTTTACTCCTCACCTTGTGTAACACGAGATCTTTATTGGATGATCTCAGAAATTTGGCCAGAATTGATCAGGGCCCTCAGCGGATCTCTGAACTGGGAGCTTGCTCGATTTCCAGCTTATGGCCTGTTATGTCGAGCAGACACGGGAAAAGCTCATCTAGGAATTTCACCATATCTCGGCCTTCTTCGTCCTCAGGAATTCCAACAATTTGGACGTTGTTTCGCTGGCTATGATTCTCTAAAACTTTTCCCAAACGAGTTGCAAGTCTGTATTGGTCACTAGTGAGTTAGCAGCTAATTCCCTCTCTGATGAATCCAGATAATCAATCCGTTTCTCAATGTCCGCAACTCTTGTAACCATCTCAGTGAATTACGTCTCCATGGCCATGATCCATCGACGTATTACAGCAAAATCCTCCAAGTCCACAATGACCTTCGCCAGCATTGCCGACATACTCAACAACTGACGCTGATCTCTCCTGCCGCACCATCCAAACTGAGTCCCTGGTCTGCGGCCCTGTCTGGGGTACCAGCTTGAGCACGTAAGTGTCTTTTAATGTCTCCAGAGCCCGAGGATTTTGAATTCTATGACATATTGTCTTCATAGAACAGTTATGGATCAGGGTGTATAGAATCTCACCGGTTTATGACATAAAAAGTATTAAAAACTAGCAAAGTGCGCAGAGCTCGCCGTTCACATGTCCAACCCTCGCATGGTGCCACGCAACTTCCTCTATAAGCATAATGATATTAACATTTTCCTCTTCACTATCATGGATGAATCTTTTCACCATACTTATTGCAGTGCATACTGAGCTTTAAAACTTTAAAAACTGCATAATTTTGCTGTTTACTGTTTGGGACAGCCTTTGTGTTGGGAGCGCACCTGATGCCTAGGTTTTGTAACAGATTCATAGTAGTCTGTAACATATTAGGAGCTTTGCTTTTTACTCAAAAGTGCTGTGTTGGACTGTTTATGCCCTGTCCTGATTGGCAAGATACTTTCTTTCACATGAAGGTCAAAAGAAATGGCATGAGTCGACAGGAAACAGAGAGGGAGAGTATAAGAGATCAGAGGTCACATAGCTTGCAGCAGTGACCACACAGACATTTCAGAATTAATGCAGTTCTGATTACAGAAATGAAAAACAGGCTGTATACTGTAAAGACAATGACTGATGCACTGACATTTTGCCCTCTCACTCTCCCTTTCCACCATCGACGTTTACACAAACAACTATAACATAAAAACTTGGCCTGATGTAAACCTATGCGTGTGTATGTGCTGTATTATTTTTCCATAACAGAATGAGCAAGATGTTATCTTTCTCTGTCTAAATTCTCTAGAGAAAGTCAGCTGAATAACTTCTGGCCCAGTCAGTTGAGAATAATCATGCTGTAGCACCAGAGGGCACGTCAGGTCAAAGGTCAAACTAATGGATATGACCTTCACCACTCAACAGATATACAGCCAAAAGCTTCAGCCCAATCTATCTGAGAAAAAGTCAGTATTCTTTATCATTTAAGCAAGTGTATATGAATATTCAGTGTTTTGCACAACAAATAGATCATGTTAAGATAACAGTGGCTATAGATAAACATGTGGTGTTTGTGTGATGCCAATGAGCACTGTCAGTCATAGTGGGCGATTTTGTCAGACACACACATAAACACACACCTGGTTTCCATCAATGTGCCTGTCAGTCTCTTCAAGCCCAGCCTCAGGTCTTAGCTAGTGATTTTAGGAACTCATTAACACTCTGCTGTGTTTGTGAACAAGAGTCTCTTTCCAATGTGAGATGTTGCTGGAGGCAAACAAAACAAGGTGAGAAACTTGAAGTCACTGAACACTGGGCTGTAAGCACAGCTGGAAAAAATAATACAATGCAGAACTGCATACTGATGTTTAGAAATTATGTAGACACGTAGGCCTCCAAAACATTTTCAGACACAAAATAACTGTATAAAAAAATAGCAGATGCATCAAGTAGCAATTGATTTTAATGACACTTTGTGGAAATATGTGATTTTTTGTGTTTTCCCTGGGAATTACAATCCAAGATAAGTCAAAAACACAATATGTGGACTTTGTGCTCAGTGGAACTTCCTCAGGCTTCAGTTGGAAATAAAAGTTATGTTTGCCTTAATATTCACCAACAAGTACCAAAAAGTATGGTGATTTTGGTTGTTTTGGACATGATACCATGGAATTTCCATGATTTATTGCATATGCACAATGGTAGTCCATGGTATTCTTAAAAGTAACTTGGAGTACCAAGTAAATATCACAGTAAATAAACATGATTGTGTTTCAGTACCCTTACGAAACAAAAATATATGTGAATATATTGAAAAAATAAATATATATATATATATATATATATATATATATATATATATATATATATATATATATATATATATATATATATATATATATATATGTGTGTGTGTGTGTGTGTATAATTAATACATATGGATATATATTACAGAATATATTTCTCTCAGATTTGTGTATATATATTTAACATACATGTTCCTATATATATGTTAAAATATTCACATTTATGGATATATATTACAGTATATATTTCCTCAGAATTGTGTACATATATTGCTCATACATATTCCCATATAAATGTGACTATATGTACAACATATTCAGTGCATCCGGAAAGTATTCACAGTGCTTCACTTTTTCCACATTTTGTTATGTTACAGCCTTATTCCAAAATGGATTAATTTCATTATTTTCCTCAAAATTCTACAAACAAATACCCCATAATGACAACATGAAAGAAGTTTGTTTGAAATCTATAAATCTATATATCAATAAAAAATGAAAAAATCACATGTACATAAGTATTCACAGCCTTTGCCATGACACTCAAAACTGAGCTCAGGTGCATCCTGTTTCCACTGATCATCCTTGAGATGTTTCTACAACTTGATTGGAGTCCACCTGTGGTAAATTCAGTTGATTGGGCATGATTTGGAAAGGCACACACCTGTCTATATAAGGTCACACAGTTAACAGTGCATGTCAGAGCACAAACCAAGCCATGAAGTCCAAGGAATTGTCTGTAGACCTCCGAGACAGGATTGTATCGAGGCACAGATCTGGGGAAGGGTACAGAAAAATGTCTGCAGCATTGAATGTCCCAATGAGCACAGTGGCCTCCATCATCCGTAAATGGAAGAAGTTTGGAACCACCAGGACTCTTCCTAGAGCTAGCCGCCCGGCCAAACTGAGTGATTGGGGGAGAAGGACCTTAGTCAGGGAGGTGACCAAGAACCCGATGGTCACTCTGACAGAGCTCCAGTGTTTCTCTGTGGAGAGAGGAGAACCTTCCAGAAGAACAACCATCTCTGCAGCACTCCACCAATCAGGCCTATATGGTAGAATGGCCAGACAGAAGCCACTCCTCAGTAAAAGGCACATGACAGCCTGCCTGGAGTTTGCTAAAAGGCACCTGAAGGACTCTCAGACCATGAGAAACAAAGATTGAACTCTTTGGCCTGAATGGCAAGCGTCATGCCTGGAGGAAACCAGGCACCGGTCATCACCTGGCCAATACCATTCCTACGGTGAAGCGTGGTGGTGGCAGCATCATGCTGTGGGGATGTTTTTCAGCAGCAGGAACTGGGAGACTAGTCAGGATCGAGGGAAAGATGAATGCAGCAATGTACAGAGACATCCTTGATGAAAACCTGCTCCAGAGCACTCTGGACCTCAGACTGGGGTGAAGGTTCATCTTCCAACAGGACAACGATCCTAAGCACACAGCCAAGAAAACAAAGGAGTGGCTACGGGACAACTCTGTGAAGGTCCTTGAGTGGCCCAGCCAGATCCCAGACTTGAACCCGATTGAACATCTCTGGAGAGATCTGAAAATGGCTGTGCACCGACGCTCCTCGTCCAACCTGATGGAGCTTGAGAGGTCCTGCAAAGAAGTATGGAAGAAACTGGCCAAAAATAGGTGTGCCAAGCTTGTAGCATCATACTCAAAAAGACTTGAGGCTGTAATTGGTGCCAAAGGTGATTCAACAAAGTATTGAGCAAAGGCTGTGAATACTTATGTACATGTGATTTTTTTTTTTTTTTTTAATAATTTTGCAAAGATTTCAAACAAGCTTCTTTCATGTTGTCATTATGGGGTATTGTTTGTAGAATTTTGAGGAAAATAATCAATTTAATCAATTTTGGAATAAGGCTGTAACATAACAAAATGTGGAAAAAGTGAAGCGCTGTGAATACTTTCCGGATGCACTGTATGTTAAAATATATTTAAGCACACACTACCATTTTTTTTTTATCACATGCACCTCTATATATATATATATATATATATTATGAAGTGTATTACTGAATATAAAATGACATACATTACAATATATAAGGACATATATTGTCATATATTTCCCAATATATGAAAAGCGGCAATTCGTTACGTATTACTCAGTATATTGTAATATATTAACACAATGTATTATTCTATATAATTATGAATATACTGAAAACTATTTCATATATTGAGCCTTAATATATAAGGAAATATATTTTCTTTGCATAAGGGTATGTATCAAAGTACTACGTTTTCAACATCTGATGCATTACTGCATCATGATATCACCACAATACTTTTTTGTAAGTGTTTTGTGAATAGCTTTGGTCTTTGCAACTCTGCTTCTGTACAGGTATACTAGTTATTTTTATTCTGTATGTCCATAGGAGAGATATGAATGTCAAACTTTATTAGCATGTCACTGGTTTACAAGCTAGCACACCTAGTCACACATTTTTGATGTGATCCATCCACATGTCTGTCACTATTTTTATTTTATTTTATTTTATTTTTACATTCTTTCAACATTTTGACAACAATTGAAGTTCTTTTTAACTCCTTCCATAAAATGTTTAATCTTTTGGGCTCTATTTTCATGAGTGCGCAAAACGCAGCGTTAACGCATTATACAATTTTCGTGATGGCGCAAATTCTAAGCGCATTTTGTGTCAGCACAAAGTGCAAGTGGGTGTGGGTGGGAGTGTTTGTACGTGCGCAAACTGTGGGTGGGTGAATGCGCGCAAACTGTGGGTGTATTGCATGTTGAGGAGGTGGCTCAAAGCGCAATTTGTTATTTTCCTGAGAAAAAGGTCATTGCACTAAGATGTTTCAAAAGCAGGTATGTTTTCAGCGCAAAGTCTAAATTCAGTTCATACATTTGCAGTTTGGAGGTTCCTCCAGCAGGTGGTAATAAAGATGTCCAAACTCTGAAAATATTGTGGAACATCAAATTATGTCCCTGACGACTGAGTTGTAGCATCTTATGAAACTAAATTTATGTTAAACTATCTATAGGTCATGGTTTATTTTTCAGTTATTATTATTACATTTATATTTTTAATCGTACTTATGATCTAATTTTTACTGGTATTTTTCCACCTGTTGTCATAGAGTGATTTTTAAGTCACTGCAAAAGGGGCCAGTGGAAGAAGTTGGAGAGGGTAACATTTTTGGATTTGGTATGTTTTTTGACCACTTCGTTATTTTGATTATATTTTTATTTCGTTTGAAGTATAATTTTAATTTAGAAATATTTTTGGTTTAATTGTTCCCTGTTTCAGTAAGTGAATTTAATTGTTCAAAATCGACCATTAGAAGTGAAGTGCATGCTGATAAAATCACTATAAATACTAGCCATGATTTGTGTGTCAGTAGATGAAAATTATTAATAGTGTTTACATTCCTTATAATTTAACGGTGCGTACATCCAAATACTGACGAGAATAAAATTTTCTAAGCATATAAAAGAAGCGTCTCCATACTGTATTTCTATTATTCTAATTGATTGCATACAGTCCATTTACACTGCCAACATCTTTCGAATGTGCTATCTTTGTATACAGTATATCGCTGGCGCTTGACAGGGAATGCACTATATACGACGATCTTTGACCTCTGCTAAATTAAAAAATGGTACATATTTAGCATGGATCTTTGCTACCCAACAAAATGTGACTTTTATCATGTATTTAGAACTTAAAATGGCAGACCTCACTGTCAGTATTCTAAGTATCCACGAAAAAGCAAGGTGCTTTACAAAAAACACAGACACTTCCAAATGGATAAAAATAAAATGCTTAAAATGAAAGAATATGAAAGCTTTAAATCAATACACTGAATACAATGTTAATACTCTGCAGAAAATGAACAAGAATCAAAAGTGTCCTGGATGAAGTCGTATTATTATGCCGCTGACTCATTCCAAGAGCACAGCTTGGATTGCGTTGGCATTCATTGATCTGATGGACTGAAAAGTAATTTGAGTGAAATAATCTGCATACAGTAAATCTTCGTTCCTGTGCCATAATGCTGTCTTTTTCTATTTCAGTCTGTGTATCTATTATATATTTCTATCAGGAAGACTTGCAGACTTGAGTGAAATTCAACATTTATTGACATTTATTTGATGAATATTAAACAGAAAATGTAATGTCTCTCTTTGGCGTAACCCCGTCTGGCAGTCCGAAGAAGCTGTACTTGGAACCGTCATATCCTGCAGAGATAGGAGGCAGGGGCGAGGAGCCAACCCCCGTGCAGGATGGGACTCAACTGGTGGTGGTGGGGTGGTGGAGTTTGCCGTGTTAGCACACTGAAACAGCAATGTGATAGATTGTGAGCAGACTTATAAAGCAATGGCTTACATGTGATTGGCTAGGAGTTACCTAGCTAATGGTGCGATGATGTACAGCTGCTAGTCTTCCCATTAGAACAATACTTGAGAGGGGAATGCCCAACTTGTGAAAAGCTTGATAGGACGTCCAAAATAGGGGTGGAGCAGTGGGGTGATCGATGAGCAGGAAATTGTCAAGCAGGTTTAGGACAAAGGGGAGCTTAATGTGATTGAGAAGGATCCAGTATAGGCCTTTCGATAGAAAATAACAATGTGAGGGCTACTTCTGCACCCAAAAGTGAGTCGGACAGCAAAGTAAAATTTTGACTGCCATGGAAATTTAGAGGGGCCAGTCGGTGGGGTGAATGGGCATGATTTTGAAATCGTCTTTGATATCTGCCTTTTTTTTAAATATATATATATATATATATATATTAGCCCGTAAAACCAGCAGACCATGCATGGTCCATGACATGTAGCTCCAGTGGACTGAATTTCGGTATCTGCTGCGAGAACACCTATTCGGCCTGTGATGTCCAGAGGAAGGAATCCTACTGCCTGCTGCTGACGAGAGCTGCCCTGAATATATATATATATATATATATAAGGCATTTGGCAACATGGTTGAAGAAATAACAAAAGCATTTGGAGGGAGCTATGACTTACCATCAGGAACAGAAATTAATGGAGCAAGATGAAATTAGTGAGCTTGATTCGGCACAGATTTTATCCAATGATTGCCAAACCCACTTACCTGCTACTAAATGTAACATCCCTGACCACATGTATTAAAAGTGAACAGCATCATACTGAAATGCATTGATACTTAATTTAATGTAGTTAGGCTGACATGACTGTTAAACTCATGAGCTTTGAAATTTTGAACATTGATAAAGCCCCAATGCTTGAAGATCCCCGTAGACTGAAACATGGTCCAACCGAAGATGAAAGTGAATGATTTATGAAGACATACGATACAATTTCTGCACTTTAATGATGCCTGAATGAGTAATAAAATGTAAATATGCAGTGAAAAAGGAATTACCCACTGTATGACTTGATCATATAGGCAATATGCATACGCTGGTAAAGAAATTATCTGATGAATAAGGGAATGCAGTGTGGAGCCTACCACGAGGTGTCAGAGGCACGCCGCAACAGTGGTGCTTCCGACGGAACGAGGAAGTATTTATAGATTAAGAAAACACTGCGTTTTCCGAAGCAGCATTAATGCACCCTTGAAGGCGCTCGGGTAGGGAACACCGCTGGAAATGTTGAACCCAACGAAATAAGTTAATTATTTCACTAAGGACCCTTTCACGAGACTTTAGTGAAGACTATATTAACTGTGATGTCATGCTCCCTCGGAGTGCCCACATCATGAGCTCTGTCTTTCCTAGTAAGAAGGGCATAGGGATGGTACCTTGTATTGGAAAGCACCCGCTATGTGATTTAGAGCTAAGAGCGACCAACAAAATAGGGATATCTTACTGAATGGAGTGATGAGACACCATACAATAAGCACTGTACATCATAACATGCCTGAGAATTGATCTTAATCCCCTGATGGGGAACACTCGGGCATGCAACACGGTGAATGACATGCGAGTGAACATTGACCGAGTTACCCTCATGTGGTCACGCTGTGAACGCGTGGTTGCCTGCCGTTACTATGAGAGCGAATGTGCTGTTGACATGAAAAATTACTTTTTGATATTGATGCAGATGTGTTATGATGAACAGACAGCATAGGCAACAGAGGGCCTAGACCCATGACTAAATCTGAATGCATTTGATAGATATGATATAACGTAGCTTATTTCTGATGGAAATCAGCTGCTGCCTGAGCCGATGATTTTGACAGACTTGGCGAGGAGTGTGCTCCTTCCGCGCCGAGACATGCATTCCGATTGAGGATGTGGTGGCTTGATTGAGGGAGATCTCCTAAGTGAATGAGATATGGATATGGATGAAGATCCGGGTTTGCTGATTGTTTACTCCCCATGGGTTTGATGCAGGCAGAAGTTGAGATGAAGAGACGGCGTCGTTGGGAAGGGAAGGCGGGCTTCCAGAGGTGTTCTGTGCGCTGGTTCTCCTGTGGCCATGTCTATTATGATTCCAAGAGGACGCGATCCCACTGAGAATCTGGAAATTTTCAGATGTGTGTTTGCGCGAGGACTGCTGATTCTGGTAAGGTAAGGAGCAGTGAATAAGTCCGTGTCCATAGCTGGATGATAGCTAGTAGGAGAGCGACTTGGACTCGACGTCAAACAGTGCTATAGAATGATGTTGCCGTGTTAGCACACTGAAACAGCAATGTGATAGATTGTGAGCAGACTTATAAAGCAATGGCTTACATGTGATTGGCTAGGAGTTACCTAGCTAATGGTGCGATGATGTACAGCTGCTTGTCTTCCCACTAGAACTACGCTGCGCTTACATATACTGCATATACTGTATATATATTTAGTTTCCTTCCCTTACACTAAGGCTATCATTAAAGCTGATGGCGGATGGTAGCAAGGCCTGTTGCGCCGATCGCCCTCGTTTCCTCAACACAGGGTGCCAAGCCATAATAAAATAAGATGCCACCGAGAATACAAGCCTGCTGTATAAGAGGGCACAAATCAATACACCCACAGTCTGACCGATGAGAAAAAGGAAAAGACAGACAAACCGATTGGTAAACCAGAATTGTGTCTGTATCTGTTTAATTTCATTTAAGATAAAGTATATTTTTTTTGTTGCCCCATTATATTTCTTTCATCGATTTTCAAAAGTGAAGTCTCAAGATTTTTATTTTTCCCAAGCGAGAGTGAAATGTAATGTGACGTAGGAAGTCGACACAAACTGGTTGAAACCACTAATTTATCAAACCATGTTAAAGGCCAATAGAAAATCTTCATGTGTCCCAGTGTGGTTTAGTCTGGGCAGTACAGCCTTTACTTCAGTGACCAGTTTTCTCAGAATTTGAAGTTATTATCAATGCTAGAAATAGCACAGAGAAGTACCTAAAGGAATAGTTCACCCAAAAATTAAAATTCTGTCATCATTATCAGGAAATGTTTTATTATGTTCTGGTCGCTTTTTTCCATGCAATTACAAAGAATGGGAACTGGAGCCTTTAACCTTCAAAAAAGACCATAAAAGCTCCATTCCCTATTTATTGCAATTGCATGGAAAAGAGCAACCTTCTTCAAGAAATCTCCCGTTGTGTTTTCTGGAAGGAATAAGTCATATGACATGAGTGTTTGTTAATTACAACTGAAGTTTTTATTTTTGGGTGAATTATTTTTGTAGACCAGTCATAATGAGACCAAACCATTAAAAAAGGGTTGGTATTTCATCCAAATGACAGGCATTAGTGAGTGACTTTAATTGCAGAGTTTTTGCTCCTAAGAATCAAATCGAATGAATGTTCTGTGTTTGATTGAAGCTGATGATACGTTAAATGTCAGCTGATGTTTCCTTTTGGTTCTGTGTAGAAAATTATTAAATATAAATGCACTGACATATTTTTGGATCTTATAAGCCAGCAAGGTGTCTCGTGCTTGATGGGCCAGATTTGAAGGACTTGGCTGGATTTCTCTTCACACTGTTGTCCTCACTCTCCTTCACACAGTCAGAGTTTCTAACGAGAGCCTCAGTCTTGTTTTTAAATCACAAATATAACCGTATTAGTATTTTGGGGCATGCTGCCGTAGTTGCTCTCTGTATATGTCTAGACTTTAACACTGTGTAATTCTCTCTCTCTCTATCTCTCTCTCTCTGTATACCCTGTCTTATCCTGTCACAGACAGAAACTCTCAGTATTAATCATTGTGTATGTTTATGTAGCGTGATCTTCGTTTTGACTAATGAGTCACAGATGCGAGCCCATTTGCTGTTGTTGGGTGACGTTTGCAACAACAGCATGGCCCACTGAAATACATCTCCCATGTCTTTCCCATGAAAAGGGCAATTCAGGAGTATTTGGCAGGGGTGTAGGAATTATTTGAAAAGTGGGGGAACATACAAAGGCATAGATATTCATCATCCCAAAAAGAAGGGTAGGGGTGGGGAAGGCGCAGATCTTTTTTTTTTTTTTTGCATGTAATGTTACAATGGTATTTACACCTTTGACTCATTCAATTTATATTTATTATATACAGGGGCACTGCTAGGGTTTCTGGGCCCCCTGGCTAATTTGTACTCCGGGCTCCAAGCCCCCACCCCCCAATTATCTTATCTTATTGCCATGTGTAAAAACAATCATTATCAATAAGCATAACAATTATTGCATATTCAATAAGAGACAATAAAGAACTAAATTTGAACAGTTAATTTAATTAACTGAAATTATGCATTTATAACTATATACAAATAACTATATATACAGTACAAGTAATTAACACCATTGTACTCTCTCTCTCATACACAGGCACTATAGAAACTCTGTCTGGATATCTTTATAAGCTGTCAACTTGTAATTTCTTATTCCCCAAGTGCCAAGCGCCGTGTTTTTCTGACAGCAAAATCTTTGACCAGATCTTGGAAATCAAGCTGTCTTGCTATATTGTGTTCAATAGACAGCATGGCCAGACCATTTAGTCTTTCCTGAGACATTGTTGATTGGAGGTAGTTCTTTACAAGATTAAGCTAATTGAAGGCCCTCTCTCCACTTGCAGCGGTCACAGGCAAAGTGCACAATATGCGCAAGGCAATGCACACTTCACTGAAAATACTCTGGAGCTGCATCCTGTAGATTTGATTCTAAAGCTCAAGTGGGGACAACTCTGAAGGGAAAGTAGCTGCATATACAGCATTGAGATATTTCATCTCATTAACCAACTCAGGTGTAAGATCACTGTGGTATTTTTTTATTAGTAGATGGCACACAACTGAGATGGTATCCTCACTCATACGCCCTATTTGCAGGACACTTGTAAAGTCCTTGACTATAGCTGCTGTAGTAAGGAATTGTGTAGTCATGTCACTGATCAGGCTGTCCATGGCAGTATAAAAAACTGAATTTCTGAATACTACGTCAGCACTCTCCTGAGCTACCTATCATGGAATCTCTTCCTTTTACGGTGGCGTCCACGTTCTTTGGAGAATTTAGGTTCAATCTCCATCTGATTTGCCACCAGTGAAGCTTCAGAAAGCAGGATGTCCCATTTCTCTCTAATAGCCAGCATCTCTTCCTTTAGGGCCTCAATGTTTTTTGCCTGTACATCCAGTGAAATCTTTCCAGATTGAAGGATTAAATTATGGTCTTCAATGTGTTGGAGCACTTTGCACCAAACTGTAAGAAGTACAATGGCTTCAAAAGACATAAAGTAATTTTTAAGACCATTGGCTTGTGATTTAGCCTCACTGGTGTGACTGCAACTTAAAAGTATGCTATCAAGGGTCTCTATAACAGATGGCAGATGTTCGGCAATTGGTCTGATGGCATCTATCCGTGCACTCCAATGGGTATCTGACAGCCTATGTAAGGAGCAACCTCTCTTCTCTCTCAAAATGGCCCAATGTTCAGGACTAGCGCTGAAAAGGAAGTAAAGGCAGTTTATGTTTCCAAAAAATGTGGCTATCTCTGAACTGGATTCTGCTGCATGCACACCTACAAGGTTTAGTGTGTGGGCTGCACAAGGCGAGTATGTAGCCAGTGTTTTTTTTTTTTTTTTTCATTATGTGAGCCTGTACTCCTTTGATTCTGCCTGACATATTTGCGCTGTTGTCATAACCCTGGCCCCTGCAATCCGCTATATCTATGCTATGATCTTGCAGAACACTCTCAATCATATCTGCAATTTCTTTCCCTGTCTTTCTGCAGAAGTCCTTGAATTGAATAAACCATTCGGTTATTTCCCAGTCATTGTTTACTGCATCATGCTTGACGTACCTCAGAAGTAACACATTCTGCCCTGTGTGGGAAATGTCTGGAGTTGCATCACAGAGAATTGAGAAATATATTTTTCTCAATTTCTGTTTGTAATTGTTCGTCCATCTGCCAACTTCTGTGGACTTTGTTGCTTTCATGATTTGGAAGCTTGTCATACATCCTGCGCCACATCCATCTCTATTGCTTAGAGCACTCTGGGAACCTCTTTTCAGTTAATTTGAGAAAAGCAAGCATGGAATACAGTATAAAGCATTTGTGCAAGCCAATCCCTTCTGAGCTTTTCCCTTCCATTGGCAGCCTTTGTGAACTGCAAATATTCCGGAAATTGTTTCCCTTGTGAATCTACTAGCATCTCCTTCAACATGTCTACAACCTTTGTTGCTAACTTTCTGACAATCATCTCCCTTTCAATGTCCATTATTTTGTCTGGCCACAGCCCTGGGTCATCGGTTAGGTAATTTGTGTTCTCATCTCCCTCATCACCAAACTCTTTACTCTGCCTCTTTTCTTCAGCTAGACTTTTGTTGTCTTCACTGTACTGCCTACTTCCATCATAACTGTCACTGCTTCTGTCCTTGACCTGATCTTCCTGCCCAGCAATTTTCTCCAATGTGAAACCATGAGAAGGCCCTGGGTCTGGACAAGGCAATACGTTTCAACATACTAATAAAAATAAGTCTGTAAATTAAGATAACTACCTCATATTAATTACATTAACTTACAAATCCTTTCTGCACACATATCACATGAGCTGTTACACACTGACACCATTTAAATTATTAAATTAAAATTCAATAAATTTAAACAACAACAATAAAGATTGTTTTCTAAAGCTCATCTTCTGCCTCAAACAACTCAGTCACCTCCTCCTCCCCCTGTCTCAGATCTTCTTCAGTCAAGGCATGAGTGGTTATTCCTGACACAGTGTTTGTTTCTGACACAGAAGGGATAGTTTATAGGTCAAGGAATAGCTTGTAAAAGAACAATGAACTTTACTATTATTATTATTATTCACTGAGTGAATAATATGTTTCACACACCAGCAGCTCCAGAAAGAAATGTGGAAATTAGCTAAACACCGACAGGATCATTGAATCAGTGAGTTGAACTCAAGAATCAAATCAGTTCTATTCGTGAATGAATCATTCAGACTGATTTTAACAACGGGATTCTCCAATTCATTGAAATGAACTGACTCAAACAAACAATTCACTCACGAATCAGACATCATTACAACACTTCTCTCATAAACTCACCCGGGACAATTAAAGCAGACTGATATGAATACAGCATCAATTTTGATCGATTCCTCACAAAAAGCTGTTGCAAGGCTTCGGAAAGCTTGAATATATACAACACTGGACTAGTTTTATTGTCACTTGGTGCTTTTCCGTCTTTTTTAATGCTCAGTGCTCCATTACTATTGTTTGATTGCATGGAAAAACATACATTCTTGCAAATATTGTGTTCCAACTTCCAAGGATAAACATCGGGGTGAGTAACTGATAGAATTTCTATTTAATATTAATTGTAACAGCTTCATGTGGGCTAGCTTCAGAATCATAGCACAAAACAGGGAACATAAATCACCTTTTGTTTTTAAAAGATCTGGGTGACTTGCTGTCTTCCCCATCTTGCTTTCTCTTCATTTTCATGTTTTTCTTTCCTCTTTTGGTATACTGATTTTGTCTGCGCCATCTACCTGATGCGTGTAATGACTCACAACAGTGAAGTGTTGCATTTCTGAATAATCCGCGAACATCTTAAGGGGAACACACACGTGCACTTGGCACAGTCTGAGGACATTCATTATAGTGCTTCTTAATAGACTATTGTGCAAAGAGGCCATTTAAATACCAAAATCATACAGGAAAGTATGGGGTTCTGCTGGGCCCCCTGTCTGACCACTGGTGACCAGGGCCCTTAGAATCATCCAAACCCCCCCCCCCTTATGGCACCCCTGATTATATATATAATTGAATAATAAATAAGTATACATTAACTATAAATGTAGACTAGTTTGCAAAAGCATATTTACATTATGTGGATCTAGATAAATTGTGTCCTTTTTTGTAACAAGCTTTATTTTATATTCAGAGCTCCATTATCCTTTAGAAACGGTATACTATATTTTCACAGAAGAGACACATTCACAAAACTGTTGTAATGATGCTGGCAGTGCTGGCAATGACGAAGACAATGATGAAGATGAGAACCCAAGTGCAGTTTATTTACAAACGTGTTAACCAATAACCCTAACTACAAACGTGAAACATAAACATGAACTTGACTATAAACATAACATGGCTTGACTTGGCTAGGAGCAAAACACATCCACATATATTCAATAATTGACAAATGACAATGGTGAACACGAGGGCTTAAATACAAGACATGGGAGAACATAAACCAATGAACAAACAGAACTCATAACAAGCTAACAACCCCCCCCCCACTAAGGGGCGGCTCCCGACGCCCCAACACAAACAAAACACGTAAAACATGACATAAATTCAAAGTTCTGTAGGGAGCTGGAAGGGGGGGGGTGTCTTGAGGCGTGGGGAGAAAGGGCGAGGGGCATGGGACCAGGGCAGAGTCCATGGGGGGTCGAGCCATGAGAGGCTCGAGGGGCGGAGCCATGGAACTTGGTGCCCAGAGAGTAGCTGAAGACTCGAAGGGCCAGGGTGGAGCCGATGGCAGGGAGAACCAAGGTGGCGCTGGAGGCTCAGAGGAGCAAGGCGGAGCTGGGGGAATCGGAAGACTGAGGTGGAGCCGGTGGGACTGAGGACCAAGGTGGAGCCAAAGGGAAGGAGGTCCCCAGTGGAGCTGACAGACCGGAGGGATGAGGCACAGCCAGAGGATCGGAGAGCCAAAGTGGAGCCAGGTGACCAACAGACCAAGGAGGAGCCAGAGGGACGAGGGACCCCGGCAAAGCCGACAGGCTGAAGGACCGCAGTGGAGCTGAGGGAACGCCAAGCTGAGGCAATGTCGAGGGACTGACAGGCCAAGGCGAAGTCCAGGGCTCGGAGGGTCCAGGCAGGGTCAGAGGGCTGAAAGTTCCCCTTGCCTGCTCAGGAGAACTAAGGGTGGGTATAAGGGTGGGAACCATCTCCAGGTCCAACTGCTCAGGTGTGGCTGTGACGTGGCATGGAGCGGGCGGAGGCATTGCTGTGACGTGGTATGGAGCGGGCAGAGGCGTTGCTGTGACGTGGCATGGAGCGGGCGGAGGCGTTGCTGTGACGTGGCATGGAGCGGGCGGAGGCATTGCTGTGACGTGGCATGGAGCGGGCGGAGGCGTTGCTGTGACATGGCATGGAGCGGGCGGAGGTGTTGCTGTGACGTGGCATGGAGCGGGCAGAGGCATTGCTGTGACGTGGCATGGAGCGGGCGGAGGCGTTGCTGTGATGTGGTATGGAGCGGGCGGAGGCATTGCTGTGACATGGCATGGAGCGGGCAGAGGCGTTGCTGTGACGTGGCATGGAGCGGACTGAGGCATTGCTGTGATGTGGCATGGAGCAAAAGATGGCGCTAGCTCAGCGATAGTGATGAGGAACTCTGGCTTGGCAGCCATGACGTGATCTGTAGGGCGAGGTCGATATATTGAGCCAGGCTGAGGGAACTGTGACTGCCAGGCATCAAGGAGGAGATCGGCTCACTTAACCCCACCCTAAAAATGTCCTTGAGGGCAACCACATTAAAATCCACCTGGCTGGCCAGAGCACAAAAGTCCTCTACGTACTCCTCCAGGGGACGATTCCACTGACGTAGCCATATGAGTCGAACTGCTGGGTTCATAGTTCGGTCAAGTATTCTGTAACGAATTTGGCAGTGCTGGCAATGACAAAGACGATGATGAAGATGAGAACCCAAGTGCAGTTTATTTACAAACGTGATAACCAATAACCCTAACTACAAACGTGAAACATAAAACATAAACATGAACTTGACTATGACTAGACTATAAACATAACATGGCTTGACTTGGCTATGAGCAAAACACATCCACATACATTCAATACTTGATAAATGACAATGGTGAACATGAGGGCTTAAATACAAGACATGGGGGAACATAAACCAATGAACATACAGAACTCATAATAAGCTAATTAAACAATAAACCAATGAAGACATGACACATGAACATGGAGGGAAAACAGGAATCACATGACAAGGGAAACAGGAACTAAACATTTCAAAATAAAAGACATGAATCAACAAAATACATGACAACTGTATGGAAGCTGTGATTTTATTTAAATATCCTGCCTACTGCCTACGTCAGCACAGATGTACATGTTAAGCTGTCACAAACATGTTGTCAAAGTCCCATACTAAGAATAAAGATGTAGACTCAATTAGCCTATGTTAAAATTGTCACACAACCATCTGTATAGAATGACAGGATTTATTGTCTAACATTTCTGTTTTAGTATAGGATATTTAAATAAAATCACAGCTTCTATACAGTTTTGTGAATGTGTCTCTTGCTAATGTTATCACCAGGATATACGAAAAGGATCTAAATGTGAAAAAGTGAAAAAAGTGAAGTATAGCAAATTGTTAATTGATTGCTAAACAACATATAGAAATCCACGTGCAAACTTACAGTACTTGACATAATGATAATGAATGGAGAGTCTTGTACTGTATGTCTATGATGGTGACTGGTTACTAGGAGGCTTGGGAGTGTGTTACTTATTCATCATGGAAACCACACTATATGACAAGTTTACATAAATCATTGCAAATATCTTGACACATTTCAAACATAGTGAATTTCCATGCTTTCCATACTGGTTTAGTTAGGAATTGGGGTACAGTGCTAAACAGTGCAACAGAATCACACAAAAGTCTCTCATGTATCCTGTGGCTGCTACGCCTTTGATTGGCAGTGTGTTCTTCAGTCTTCAAACAGTTAAACTAGAGTTTAAACACCTGGGAAAAATGAAATGATCTTTACTTATGAATGACCTAAAGCTGCCTTGTGTGAGTTGTCCTTTCCCCCCTAAAGTCATAATTTGTCTCTTAACCAATTTGACATGGTAGAAAATTTAATTTTGCCATAAGACATCACTCAAGGTACATAACCTCAGGAATAGGAGGATGTAGTCAACAGAAACAATATTTATCCTGATACAGAGATGAAAGAGGACACTAGGGAAATGTGAGGTGCTCTAACTATCAGTTGTCATCTTTGACAAGCTCATTTAAATGAAGGCACTTCCTGAAGAAACCTTTCTTCTCTAGCTAGCATTCCTCCTCTTTTGTGTGGCCACAGAGACAGCTGGCCAGGCAAGGCTCTCTTCACCTTAGAGCTAACTACCTGAAGCATGACATGAAAAAGTCGGCTACTGACCGTTACAAGTCAACCTGCGACTCGGCTGGTTACAGCCATCCTCCACCCACTTGCAAGCCAAATCAGACTGTTTGAGTTCCAGCCAAGTGCTCAAGCTGTGAACAGGTCCTGCAGCCTCCTGCATTCAGGCAACATTACATTTATTACATAGTCCTTTTTCCTCTCCCCCACCATCTGTTTCCCTAATGGAGCTGTCCAAGGCTTGTCATTCACTCTTAGAACAAACCACTAGAGCAAACCACTCACAAATCCAGCCTGGGGGGTTCTGGCAAACTTTCAAAGAACTATTTTATCTCAGCCTCAGTTTTAAATGTTGCGTGAACTGATTTCTACATATGGCTTTCAATAGTATCACGATACTGTGCTGAAATTAAGTAAACAGAGACAGATCTGCAGGGAATGTGGAAAATCGTTTATTGAAGGAGAAATATGTAACTCTTAGAATATGTCATGAATAATATTAGCAAAGGCAGGAGTAATGACACACTTCACTTTTATTATCATCACAATGAAACAGGGTGGAACAAAAGCCCAGTTCACCCAATGATGTCACAGACATCAGTCACATGACAGAATGGAATGGTTATGGGGCTCTTGAACCTTGTCCAGAATGTTACAATAGTAAAATAAATTTACTTAAATAAATGTTCTCATGTAAACAGTTTGTGATTTGTTATTAATCTGACCATGCATTACTTACCCTAGTTACTTACCTTGTGCTATATAGTCAATATAGTGGCTCACAGCTAAAAAGTGCTAAAATACCTAAAGCTATTAATACATGATACAATTTTCTGTGTAAAGGGTCAAAATTACATTTGGGGAAATCTCAAATGTCTGAGCACAGCCCCTTACATTCTGCCTAAACATCTCCTTTGGTGTTTGTCAAAGGAAATAAAGTCATACAGGTTTGGAGCAACATGAGGATGATGATCCTGATGACAGGGTTTTCATTTTTGAGTGAACTACTCCTTTAAGTAAGTTAAATTTATAGTCTGACATTTTAGAATATGTATCAACAACTCTATATCTAATTTTTAAGAATTAATAAAATATTAGTTTATGTTCTTTACCCCCACCTCACATACTAATTATTTTTGGGTTAGCTCTGGTGGCAATGGTGAAATGTAGAGAAAGTAGGCAGCCCTGTCTGGTTCCCTGTGTCAGTGCAAAGTACAGTGATATAAGACCAATGGTTTTTACTGCTGCTTTTAGATTAGTACATAAAACTTTTATCCACTCTTTGAAAATTGGCCCCAAACCATATTTTGTCAATACTGCAGCTAAAAAGTCCCATTCCACCTGATTAAAAGCCTTCTCAGCATCAAGCAATAGAGCAGTGAACTAAGCACTCCCTCTGTGTGATTGAGCCTTGTCAAATGTAATAACCTTTTCATATTATCTGCAGACACCCAACCCTTCAAACATCCTACTTTATTAGTATGTAAACACTAATATATATATATATATATATATATATAAGTAGTGTGTTTTTATAATAATGTATTATGCCATTTTATAATATCAAACATAACCTTACAAAATAATGAGGAGTTTGGAAATTTCCCCCTGAATTCACTAATCTAAAAATAGATGATTTGATTGGCTCATCTGAAATATATCTGATTATGAAAATGTGTCATTTGAGGATGATGCTGAGAAACAGAGTCAGGAGCAGACCAGAAGTGCTAAAATAGAAGCAAGAAAAGTTGCTGAAAAGTTAAGAACACCACTGGCCAGTAAGCTCTGAGGGTGTTTTTAAAGATTTCCTGTTTCAGTGTCATTCCTAAAATTAAAGGCTTATAACTCAACATAAAAAACAAGGAGGGTCAAGTGATTGGTATCATTTTAAAGAAAATGTTTTATTTGTATTTTTTTATTATTATTATTAGATTATGATCAATTCTGAGACTCTCAGTCAAAGAAACTGCTGAAAAATCACAAAAGAAATTTGTCAAAAATTATTTTATCTTATTTTCTTATTTGACATTATATACCTCAGGGTGTAAATAAGGTGGCGCAAAAACTGCTTTTGTTTTGTTGCCAATCATGTCACCTGTAACTAAGTAAAATTTTGTGTTGATATGTCAAAACTATAAAAAGTTATAGCATTACAACAATAATTTATCCAAGTGTCCTAAAATGTCTCCAATTGTCAAAAAGCTTCTCCAAACAAATAAAACATAAAAACTGTACATACAGTACATTCTAATTACAAATGCAAACACAACAACTAAAGGTATGCATAGCATGCAGACATGATTTTAGTAATGAGATTTCACGAGTTTCATTCTGTGCCATTTGAGTCTTCATTGAGTCTGTGTCATGTACCATATGTAATTACAGTACAGGGAATGATCACATGACTCTCTACCCAAATGTGGAGGATTATCCCACTGGCTGGAGCAACCTGAACTAAATCCGATTGGTTTAGCTACAGCATTTCTGATTACATCATCTGATCAAGGAAAGCTAATGTGTTTGTAGCTTGCTTGCAAGATACCAGACAGCCAGATGCTGTGTGCACATTGTGCTTCTTGTCAATCATCTAATCATCTTGTCACCGATTACCTTGTGTGGGGGCTTGTTTGAAAGATAATTGCCTCCGCTAAGTAATAGTATGTGATATTTTATGTTATTTTTATTTTTTGTTAAGTTATAAGTGAAAATGCAGCACATGAGCAACACCTGTTCACATGAAACATGTATGTCAAAGACAAATACTTGGCTATTACTCACTATATTTTTGTCTGAGAGTAAAACAAATAGGGTGGTTGTATTCTACTCTTTGAGAGCTTCCCAACAGCATATGACACATTTGATGAGTTTGATATTTTTACTGATGACAATAATACGTACAGTGCAAAATTATTAATAAATTATCAAAACAGAACACTTCTGATTTGTCTACAAATTTCAAAGCACTTATTCAGTTTTGGTCATAATGCCTACATGCATTGAAAAGTAGAGCTTCTTGGCTTTATAACGATACCTATTTTATGTTCATCAAGACTATAGTTATTAATATTTTGATAATTAATTTTTTCATTTTTTTTCATGTAAATGTACATATATATATTTCCCTCATCTGAGTTCAAAGGGTTAAGAAATCTCTAGTGCTCCTTCCAGGTAATCATTTCAGATCATGAGACTCTAGCCACAAAACCACCACTTAATTCTCCACTTCCAATTTTTACTCTCAGAGTAAAAAGTCTGTCATGTCATTGTCTTGGTCTGTGACATCTAACCAAAAAAGCAACAAATCGAGTTGGCTGTGTTTTCAAGGGATTTGTTTCCTCTTTAAAGCATGGGTACTGCTTGAAGAGGGTTTAGTTCTTTGCAATGGCTTGAATTCTCAAGGTCTGCTTGAGAAGCTCCAGGACTTTGCCAGCCATGTGAGTCAGCTCCCCACTGAAGCCAGCAGCTCCTATTGGTCACCAGGGAACTGCCTAGCACCCTTGCTTCCACACAGAGTCCAGCTAAGCCTCCAGATGTAATGCTGGAGAGTGTTTAGCCTGGGACAGTGTTCAAAGACCACAGATGTCGCACTTGGGGGAACTTGCAATGATGTTTTTGGATAACAAATTGCAATATAGCCTTGGCTACTGTTGGAGTTTATGACTGGGGTTTTGGTTAGGAAGGACAGAGTAAGTTTTATGATTTAAGTTTAGACTTTAGATGAATTTAGGTACTTCCAAAGTTTTAGCTTCCCACTCCAATCCCACACATACATAGAACCCTGTAGGGATGTCAAAGGTACTGGTACATTGGTATCACATCAATACTAAAATAAAAAAGATGTAACAATACCAGTGTTTTGCAGTACCAGTAATACCGAGCACTGACTTAAGTGATTAACACATGACTTCTTTCAAATCCTCACACGCTTATTTACCCTTACAAAAAATCTAGAGTTCTGGCAAACTAGCCGCAAACTTGCCACAAATTTGTTGCAAATTTGCCACTAATTGGGCATCATTGGTGAAAATTTCGTAAATATCCTAAATAATTTAAGCGTAAAATGAAGCTTCCCGAAAACATTCTGCTGGATACATGAACACTTCGTATCCAGAGGTTTGTTAGTAAAATGTGTGTATGTTAGTGAATTCCAAACTTCCGTAATCACAATTATCATAATCCACATCCATGAATACGCCATATAAGGAAGGCTTCAGACTCGAAAAATGTATTTCGCAAACACTCACAGTTCTAAAAAGAAAGTGAGGAACAGTCATCACATGCTTTTGCTGTCATCAGAGGATCTTTTGTCTTTTGAAATAAAAAATGGTTTGACATTAAAGCTTTAGTGTAAAAAAAAATTCAGTTCATGCCGTCAGGAGGAGGTCCACTTCTCTGGTTCAGTTGATTGCATCGCCAGCATCATTGGAGAAATTTCTCAAGTAAATCCAAGTCTTGCAACAGGAAAAATCTTCAAAGAAATTAATAGAATGCCTGAATAAGGTCTTTGACCTAAACACTGTAAGATATTACAGATTTGCAAGCTATACGACAGTGTGCAGGCTTTTTCTTTTTTTCCCCCATTGTATTGTGTCTGCACCTGCCCATGATATGTGTGATTTGTTTAACAGCATTACCATTGATCATATGTTATCAACTGAATGTGATTTACCAATGCCTATACTAAATTATGAAACGTAAATTATAGAGCTCATATCAAATCAAATAAAAAGTCCAGCCAATCGCATTAGAGGGCATTATTATTATTATTATTATTATTATTATTATTATTATTATTATTATAAAATCAAATGCAACTTGCAACAAATCTGCTGGATAAACAATAAGCAGAGTTGGGGAAAAAAAACTATACTTTGTAAAAATAAATGCAAGCAGCAAAAAAAGTTTATAAATAAAAGCTTTTTTATGTAATTTTTTTTAAAAGGTTAATTTCACTCCTTTAATTATTAGTTAATTTTTTCATTACTTATTTAATTTTACTTCTATCAAAATGTAGTCATGGCAGTTTGTCTGAAAGAAAACAACACGTTCGGATGTCTTGTGTATGATTTACACTTGGTTGGGAGCAGGTGTAAATTTTTATCATATGACTACCATTTCAAAAATACGAAAAATGTCATGGCTTTACAACGATTTACACAAAAAATGTGTTCTGCATGTGTTTCATAAATGAGGCCCATTAATTTCACATGAAAATGAGCTTGTGATTCGCGGCAATTATTTGCCAGAAGTTTGCTGCTCTTCACCGGTAGTGGTGAACCTGCAGCAAACCTTTGGCAACAATGAACAATTTGCTGCAAGTTTTTCCACAAAGCTAATTTGCATGTGAAAATTATCCATGGCGAATTTGCAGGATGTTTGTGGCAAATTTGCCATGAACTCTCAATTTTTGTAAGTGAGAGCACATACTCAGTTATTCCCTTTACAAAGAAATGGATAATTAATCAAATGAAAATCGTGGAATTTCCTATTGTGATAATAAAAACCTCAAAAGGATGCTATTTAATTAAATAAATGTAAAGTCTGCTTGTGCTGCATGCTTCAAAGAGTTTGTGTGAAGCCGCTAATATGCTGAAAACACCACATTTTATGAGCATTGCGCACTGTGCTTGTTGTAGCAGATGACAGAAGAGAGTGCACATTCACTGTAAAGCTTGCAGCACCTGCAGACTATTTATGTATAACACTGGGTTATATAACAAATGTCTTATCCGGAAGTGTGAAACTACCATCAAAATCACAGAAAACAGAAAAGCCTTCACATCAAAATAAAATCTTGATTCAAAATAAAATTTTGACAAATTAAATTGACGAAATTTTGATATTACTATTGTATAATGTACATTTACTGTAAACAATATTAATACGAATTATAATCATATGTAAGAAATATCTCAAAAGCATTGTACATACTGAATAGATTTTTCCTTCAAATGTTTTTGACAGAAATTAGACCAGTTTTGTGTTTTAGATTATGCTGTGAGGATTGAAGCACTTCGTTTGATTTAAAAATCTAATTGTAAATATTGATTAGTTTTCTTCAAAGTAGCCACCCTTTGTATATATTACAACTTTGCACATTCTGGGCATTCTCTCATCCAACTTCATGAGTTTCCACTTAGGAAGGAGTTCCCATGTATGCTGTGCATTCAAACATAAGTACAACATTTGTCTACAAAACTAATTTCAAGCATTTCAAGAATATGATCAAAAGATCTTAGATCATGAGAAACATTCAGTTATGTTCAAACTTTTTACTTTTGCAACAAAGTGCTAACTCTAAAAGTAACAATATTCTCATTAGCTCAATTAGAATTCATCTAGACTACATGATGATTTATACTATATTGATGCAGAAGCTCTTTACAGGGCAATGCTCAGTACGATACAGTACCCATCAGCTCAGCCTCATGTTCTGTTCTCATGTCAGCTTGGTCTCACTCATGCCAGGCTGATCTGAATTGAGAGCTAAGAACCAACTAATCTGTCACACTCTCTCTAAGTCTCCTGCCCTCTCTTTCTGTCTCTCTCTCCTAAGAATCCTGCCCTTCTTCCTGTTTTTTTTTTTTTTTTTTTTTCACAGCCCCTCGCTCCACCCCCTCCTCTCTTCTCACTCGCTCTCTCCAAATCTTGTTCCTGTTCACTCTCTCATGGCATCTGGACTGGACTCAAAAGATAAAGGTTGTAGCCACACAACCCCTGAATCAGAGCAGATTTACCCTGGCGTGGCTGTGCTTCCCATGGGTCAGAACTGTTGCTTGTGTCTGTTCTCAAACCTCAATCCCTCTTTACCCTCACCGAGGCTCACTGGTGCCAGGAAAGGCAAGGACAAAGCGTAGGACAGACCCAGGCAAACCAGATCCACCTACATCTCCAGCACAGGCTATCCCACTTAACATCCCCGTGGCCTCCCCAGTGCCGCAGTGTGGAACTCCCTCACATGCATCTACCCTGACCTGATCTCCTTTTAGAGCGACTCTAAGAGCTGGCTCTGTGGAGCTTTGACACCTCGACTCCAGAGACACTGTGTGTAATATCCCCCTCATCCATTCCCATCAGTATTTCATCGCTTTCGCCGTGATCTCATTAATCAAAACTCTGCCTCACATTTCCCCCTTCTCTCGAGACAATTTCGCAGTATACAGATTCTGCAGGACCCAGCTGCATACAGTTTCTAGATTACATCTACGTTCTTTTTAAATATCGAACTACAAATAAAAGAAAAAGATTAGGCAGTATTGTATTCCTAGACACCACTCACATTCATTGCATCTTTTTTCCATACAATGAAAGTGAACAGTAAATAAGGCAGTCATTCTGCCTAACATCTCCTTTTGTGTTCCACGGAAATAAGGAAGTCATACATGTTTGTTTTATGGGTGAACTAGCTCTTCAAATATTTAATCCAATATTTAAATTGTAACTAAATCCAAAAACTGCTCCTCACCAGTTGTCTTCTGGTCCAGATGTTTATTCATCCCTGGCATTCACCATTTTAGCCCATGACTCTGACTTTATTAGACCTACACTGCAAAATTTAAAATGCTTTCTTTGAATAACATCAAGTTATATTCCCATGTTTCCTTTATCCATTGCCAGACACCATGACTTTCCTGGATGGTGTCCATTTTGAGAAATCCTTCCTATTCATTGTTTTAGGGAAATATGTTCTGTATGTCTCCACGTTGGCCCTCTGACATTCAGACAGTGCCCTGCTCTACAGAGAAAGGTTAGCTTAGCTCCACCACTCTCTCACACGGTCACTCTATGGCATTCTCTCAAATTGGAAAAGCAAGGCCTTGTTCTGGGAGCATGCTGGGGTTAAGGAGGGATAGTGAGACATGATTTAGATGGAGGCTTTAGAGGCTCAAGTCTCCTAGGACCACAGACAGTGGAGCCAAATCTAAACTCAGGTTGACTGGGGAAACAAATACAAAGTCTATCCCAGGAGATTCATGGAGCTCTACTGCCCCCCTACTGTGATTAGTCCCATAGATGTTGGCCATATAAAGTGTTGGCTTGGGAAATGCCTTTAGTATTCTCCTGTGTGGAATTAAATGGTGGGGGAATGGAGATGTTTGAAGTGGAAATGTGTGGAGCTCTACTGCCTCCTGGTGGCTATGACTCCTTTACTGTAATAAGTTTAGAGAAGCAAGAAAGAAATACCTCTAAAAACTCTCAAATCTCATGCCACATTTTTCCAGTTTAGCAGATAAAGATCAAATGTAGGTTTTCCTGAGGGATAAAAGTTACATATATTGCAGCAAAATTCATTTGAATTCATCAAAATAATCAAAGGTGGTCTTTGTATAACTGTAGACCTATACTTTGTTTATTAAAGTCTTGTTGGATAAACATCCAACCATCCATTTTGTATTATTAAGTTCATGTTGTGTAATTAGAATTTCTCAATAACTTACATTGCATGTTCTTTAAACCAAATAAAGCATAATTACATAATCTATGTGTTGGCTGTGCAATCATTCATCTATTTGAGTGCACAAGCAATTTGTATTTTTCCTTTTTTCAAATTATCTCACTTATCAAACCTTAGCAAACACACCTTATTCACACAACTGCGGAGACATAAATGCCAAAAGCTGCAGATGGAGAGTACTCACAAATCATTAGTTCATGCTGATTGAGACATTGGCTTGATGTGTGGGGGTTTTATGAACAAAAAAAACCCCCATAATTTGTCAAGAGATGAATGAACCTCCAATATGCAGAGCAAACAAGAGAAATTGTATGAGAAAAGAAGACCATTGTGGGCAGATGGGTTGTGAAGTGAAGATGTGTGAGGAAAGGAGGGTGTCTTGCACAGCTTTGCCAGACTACCTTAATCAATCAGGGCTCTTAACAAGACAGTGGCCACAGGTAGCGTCCCATCATGTCTGGGACAGATGTGGGGACAAGAGTGGCAGATTAAACAACCTGGAGCAGATTCTTACACAGATTTGCACACTCTCTCTAGTTAAGTGAGGAATAGCTAAGTGAGGAATGACAGAGTCCCAAGAGAAAAGCAATAATCATGAAGGTACACATAGAAACAAGTGGTTAATTCAGAAAGAAGCACACACACACACACACACACACACACACACACGTATAGTACAATGGAGATGTTCAGTGTTGTTAACCGCAGAGATTGATAGAAAGGAAATGAAAAAGGTTTTTTTTTTTTTTTTTTTTTCTGTTGTTAATCCTCTTTATTACCCATATCTCTATAGGCTTTTGTCAGTTTTGGTATTCAGAAGGCTTGAAAGCTGAAGTTTTTGCTGCTCTGAAACAATTTGTATTGTGAAAGTGCTATACAAATAAAAATAAAAAAAAGGCAAAGGCACTAAGTGTAAATAGCAACAAAAAGCATCTTCTTTGCACTAAGTGCAAACATTGTTAGATGCTATTTGCACCCCCAATTAAATACTAACATGCAGTATAGGGGCATCACTGCAGCATGTGTATTGTGTTTAGAGTCCAACAAACACCCTACACAACCCCTAAACCTAACCTTCCCTTGCTAAAAATTAACCATGGTTTTCCTACATTAACAGCAAAATCATAGTAACCACAAAATTAAACACGAATACTATATTAACACCATATTTCTGTAGAAATATCATCGTTAACTGCATTAAAACTATGGCTCCAATAAAAACATGATCACTACAATATCACTCTAGTGAAATCATGGTAAATTTTACCTAAATCAAACCTTTCTCTCAAGTCCCTGACCTTCACTGTGATAAAATCACTGCATGGAAATCAACCTTTATATAATGTTTTTATTATTATTATTATAAGTAGTATTAAAGGAAATATTAAGAGAGGAGACAGGAAGTAGGATGGGCAAAAGTGGGACAAAAGGCAGAATCAATCCCGGGTGGTCAACACAACAGACACATATCCACACTGTTGTTACACCCCAAGCCACTGCAGCAATAATAGGGAGTGCAGTTTCTCTTAAAGTGGCATTCAGTAGTTCTCTAGGTAGGTTAGCAGTGCTCTTCTTCATGTACTTTAAGTACTGATATGACAGTGTGGATAAGCATGATCATCTCTGTTGCCCCCACCAGCTTTGGAATATCATTTGAATCTGGAAAATGTTTGTTTGTGGTAATTTCTAATAACATAATTGCTTTGCCTATAAACAAATTCCAGAAATAAAGTGAACATGCTTCTACTGTAAAGGATAGATTATTATTGTCCCTCATGTCAGTAATCTTTGGAGACTGTCTACGTTTCACATTATTTCTAAAGACAGTTATTACCTTTATTAGAGAACTGCTTAGCATAAAATAAACCTAAATTATCTAGCTATACAGAATGTCATGGTAACGGAAGGATTAGAATTGTTTTTGATGATCAAATTTAGCATGTCCATGAATACTGTATTTGGCAAACTTTTTATGTTTCCAAGCAACCAAAGTCATGGTTTACACAAAATCCACAACAATCGCTGTGCCAAGCTACTTTGCACTAGTGATGGGAAGATCAGATCATTTTACTGACTTGGATCTTTGAGTCTCGTTCAGCAAAATGAACGAACCTTTATTCAAGTTATTTTGTTCATTTGAGCAGAATTAATTTAAAATGTTACATTTTCAATAGCCAAATCTGAGTCAGACGAGATGACTTGAACCAGATGACTCGAGAGGTGAATTAATCATTTCTGTTTCCTGTGTGAGCAATGCATAATGTATATGGCTGTCACGTGACAAAAGAACGAACGACTCGGACCAAAAGAGTTGAAAGGTGAACTAATAATTTCTGTTTCCTGTACAGTGCCTATGCGGTTTTCACGTAACAAACGAACGGGGGTTGCGCAATGCACATGCGTGACCATCACAAAATTAACGAATCACTCTTTGAGACTACTTGTTCTTCTGAGTCACATAAAAGATTCGTCCAAAATGAACAAATCATTCATGAATGACCCATCACTACTTTGCACTAAATGAATGAAAATGTGTGTCATTTCATTGAGATGAAGGTAGATGGGCCCCCCTTACTATAGCTGTGAAAACAAAGAAAAGAAAATGACATGTTGCTTTCTGACTGCGTTTGTAAACACAGCTGAAAACTGTCCATTACTAACATATGTTGACTGCACATGTCATTTTAAAAAGTTCGAGGGAAGATTGTATGAGTTTTCTGTCAATTCCACTGATACTATTAGGAGGGCACCACACCATTTTTTAATTGTCTTAGGTCCATTTTTATTTCAATGGATATGAAAGTTTTCAGTATAATTAATCAGGTGTAAATTATTGTTTAGAGGTCTGGACAGCTACCGAAGCAGTGCATAAAAAAACAGTGGTATAACCAATTAATAATTCCTTACCTTTCCAGCAAAAAAGAAGCAACATCGGCATCGCTACTCAGTTTTTTCTCTGTCATCAAATCTTTCCACCTTGCGTGCCGTACCGATGTTTACTCTAGTTTTTTGCCTTTGCCGGTCTTTCTATCTTCTTGCTTCAGACTTTCTTCGGCAGTACAGCTACTGGCTCTCCCGTTGTCTCCGCTGCTATAGCACAATAAATAAGTATGTTGTATTGTGTTCTTTTCGCTCTTCGCATCACCAAACAACAAATCTGTGTGCTAAATAAGCACAGCCAAGCGTATCTACATAGGCGGCAGCCAATGAGCGAGAGGATTCTCTTCTTTGACATTTAGTGAAACACCATGTGTCATGTGATTTCAACATGGCGAAACACATTGAAGGGGGTGACCCACACCATGTATAATAAAACAATTTTTATAGAAAATTATTATGAGTACAGTCTTCATCTCATCTGAGTGTACACCATTCAGATCACTTTTCACAAAAACACAATTCATTCATTAATTTGCAAAACTTAAAAAAACAATTAGCCCCAAATTACTGAATGCACCTTTACATTTCTGCTTCTACCAGTTTATTAGAGTGGAAATAGCCACACTGTGTGGCAGGCGCTATTTACATCTAGTGCAAATAGTCACTCCAAAAACAAATTCTGCATTACTAGAGGCACCAAACTGAATTGTAAATATAGTGATTATTTCCTTACAGTTTTCCCAAAAACTCCTAATGCCCCTTCTGCCCCGCCACATCATCTTCCATTCTTCTGAAAAACAGGTAACTCCACCCCAAATTCATGCCATTGGTTGAGACAGAAGTTGACATGTTTGACTGCTGAAGCACGAAACATTCTCAAAGGGATAGTTCACCCAAAAATGAAAATCCTCTCATCATTTACTCACCCTCATGCCATCCCAGATGTGTATGACTTTCTCTCTTCAGCAGAAAACAAACGAAGATTTTTAGAACAATATCTCAGCTCTGTAGGTCCATACAATGCAAGTGGATGGTGATCAGCACTTTAAAGTTCCAAAAAGCAAAGATAGTTTCAGTAAAAGTGATCCATATGACTCCAGTGGTTAAATTAATGTCTTCTACAGCAATATGATCACTTTTGGTGATAAACAGATCAATATTTAAATCCTTTTCACTATAATTGTTTACTTCCGGTCACTCTCCAATGTGCGTCCATGAGGGGAATCAGTTCACACTGCCTCTCGCGTGATGTAAGCACGTTGGCATGTTTAAATGAAATCAAAACCAATGAAGCTTGTGAACTGCATTCTCATGTAAACAAATCAAGCTGCACTTCTGGTTATATCGCGTCAGTTCTCACGTGAACATGTCAACACGCTTACATCAGTCATACACTTACAAAAGTCATACACATCTGGGATGGCATGAGGGTGAGTAAATGATGAGAGAATTGTCATTTTTGGGTGAACTAACTAACTAAAATTCTTCTAAACTACTATTTTCTTCTTTCCTTGGTCTTTTCAGACCCATTTAGAACCATTTTTAAAAAATGGGTCAAAATGACTTGCAAGATCAAGGATGGGTTAAAATGTTACGAATATTTTGCATACCTGAATATGATCCTAAATTTTCTTATCTTCTTAAATTAACAACATTTATAGCTAGATGCATTCTTACAAACTTTTTATAGTTCATAATAAGAACTTTATTTGAATCCAACCTCTTTGCACTTTGCAAATTTGCACTTCTCTTTTTAGAACACACAAAACATTCTTTTTTTTTTTTTGGAGTCCAGATGACTTGAGCCCACACACATGCCCTAATATCCTGTCCCCCACACAAAAACCCCATGCTGAAGCCTGCAGCAGGGGTGAGGCACCACATGTTCCCGTGTCTATTTAACACATTGTTAGTATGCTGTTGTGTTGTCAGAGCCAAGAGCTGCACAGTGGACAGCAGCGCGGGTTCACATCGCCTCATCTATTGTCAACTCCAACATTTCTGAAATGGCCCACATGGCTTGGAGTATTAGAAATAAAGATGGGTGTTGGTGCAGTAGGGGCTTTGTCCTTCTGAATGCCCTTGCTGTGTGTTTGTGTGGAAAAACAGCATAGGTTGCAATGGCCACTCCTCCACATCTCTCAGGACAAGTTTTGTGACAAAAGACATGCACCAACCCCTTTCTGTCTCTCTGTACCTCCATCACTCACCATTGTGTGTCAGTATGTGTGTGTTCTGAAAGCAGGGTGACTTTGGCATGGGTACAGTCATTTGTGGCTGTAGGCTATTCTCTGACAGCAGTAATTACAGGTCCTCTATCAGTCTCTCTCTCTCTCTCTCTCTCTCTCTCTCTCTCTCTCTCTCTCTCTCTCTCTCTCCTCCCTCCCTCTCCATCTGTCTGTATCTGTCTTTTCTGTTTATAAGTCTCTCACACTAAAGCTCATGTCCTATCCCAGACTCAACTCCAGCAACTCTAATTCAGTCCATAACAGGCATACAGTTGAAGTCAGACGTTTACATACACCTTAGCCAAATAAATGTGAACTCAGTTTTTCACAATTCTTGACATTTAATCACAGAAAACATTCACTGTCTTAGGTCAGTTAGGATCACTACTTTATTTTAAGAATGTGAAATGTCAGAATAATAGTAGAGAGAATGATTTATTTCAGCTTTTATTTCTTTCATCACAATCCCAGTGGGTCAGAAGTTTACATACACTTTGTTAGTATTTGGTAGTATTGCCTTTAAATTGTTTAACTTGGGTCAGATGCCTTCCACAAGCTTCTCGCAATAAGTTGTTGGTATTTTGTCCCATTCCTCCAGACAGAACTGGTGTAACTGAGTCAGGTTTGTAGGCCTCCTTACTCGCACATGCTTTTTTATGCTTTTGATCTAAGGTAGGCCTTAAAATACATCCACAGGTACACCTCCAATTCAGTACACCTCCTGTCAGAAGCTAATTGGCTAATTGTCTAAAGGTTTGACATCATTTTCTGAAATTTTCTAAGCTGCTTAAAGGCACAGTTAACTTAGTTTATGTAAACTTCTGACCCACTGGAATTGTGGTCTGTCTATAAACAATTGTTGGAAATATTACATGTGTCATGCACAAAGTAGATGTCCTAAATGACTTGCCAAAACTATAGTTTGCTAATATTAAATATGTGGAGTAGTTAAAAATTAATTTTAATGACTTCAACCTGTGTATGTAAACTTCTGACTTCAACTGTACATGCATTTGCCATTTTGAGATGATCAGCTTAAGCTGATTACATGCCTGCTTGACCAATTACACAAACAGAAATTTTAGCTGCCCCTTGAGTTTCAAAACCTCTTGATGCAAATTTCCGATTTTAAAAATATTTTCAGTGAATTGTTAGTAAATATTACATATGTAAAATAATTATTCACTTACTGTCATTTAGGCAATTTTGCGTAAATCTCATTTGATATAATTACACCTGCTCTCTAGATATTGGCATCGGCATTGACCATTCAGTGTTTCAAACCTTCATGGAAAATCTGGAAATATAAAGGAATTTTTAAATTGTGTTTACCAGGCCTGGAAAAGTAATGGAAACACACATTCTTTTTATGCAAATGAGGCTCATTAGAATGCCAAGGATTCACAAACATCAGCACTATTTGTCTGACGCAATTCATTTTGCAGTATTATCGGCCACGGAAAGCTGGGAGGTCACAGCATTTTATTTAAAAGGGACATTTGTGTACATTGTCAAGTGATCTTGGCAGCTGTAATTCATCAAATTGTGAAGAGCATTTTAACCAGCACACATCCAGGCATACAGTGAATTCAAGCACACCTGCAGCATTTTTAAGAGCAGATGCTCAGGTGCTTGGATTGCAGTGGTCCAAGCAACAGTCAACAGATTACTGTAGTTTAATGCATCCTCCACAACCCAGAATCACCAGCAAGCATGGGAATTGCAAACTGCAATCAGAGAGAGGGTTATGGTTGGCTTGTAGTTGTTGTTTAATTTGAAGTGGTGTGTTTTCACTTTGGAAAAGCGTTTATCCCTGTGACACTGCATTTTGCATACAATGATTATATCGCTGTAAAGACCTCACGCCACTTGCAGCGAAGACTGTTTTGTTGATTATAAAGGAGCAATCTAATTTTGTAGCATTACATCTACCTATTTGCTTGCAGTGTAGACTCCTGCACAGTTTAGGCCTAAATGACTATGTTACTTGAAAACATTTAACTTTTTTGAAAAAGTAACTTATGGTGTAACAGGGCCCTAACCATTGTAGAAATTGAGGGGTGCATGTCCCCATCCCCAATATTTAAATTTGTGGCCAATAAGGGTTTTGAAGGTTTACATTTGGAACGCCACCATCTAACATTTGGTTAAAATTTTTGTGGTGTACATTTCAAAAATGCATTATTTCACTCATTAGTTCCAAAAAGTTGTAAAACGTCATTGTGTAACCTCCGTTCCCTGATGGAGGGAATGAGACATTGTGTCGATGCAGTGACACAAGGGGTCACTCTTGGGAGCCCGAGCCACCTCTGGTCTTTGATAAAAGGCCAATGAAAATTGGCGAGTGGTATTTGCATGCCATTCCCCCAGACATACGGGTATAAAAGGAGCTGGTATGCAACCACTCATTCAGGTTTTATGCTGAGGAGCCGATATAAGGTCCGGCCATTTCAGCGGGTAGTTCAGCATTGTGCCAGGAGGGACACAATGTCTCGTTCCCTCCATCAGGGAACAGAGGTTACACAAGTAACCATGACATTCCCTATCTGTCACTCACTCGACGTTGTGTTGATGTAGTGACACTAGGGGTCCCTATATGAAACGCCACAATTGGCTGAACTGTGTTAAGTGAACTGGCAGTGTGTGGTGGGCAGACTACTGTGTGCCTCATAGCCAGCACACCAGGTCGACACGTAACCTCCCCCAACATAGTTATGAGTGTCGAACTGCCCTTTTTGGGGACAAGTCGACTACCCAAGAGATAGAGACAGGCTTAACCCAGTCGTGGCCTCTTTTCCCCTTCTCTTTTTTCCACTCCCTAAAAAAGAAGAGGGATTATCCGACTGGACCGCCAGGTCTAGTCGGGGGGTGTCCCTCCCAAGGGGAAGACACAGTGGAGACCACACCTCGCCCAAAGGGGGGGGGGGTATATATAAGTGTTAGAATATGTCACATGGTCTTTCCAACCATGTGGAGAGTCTTCAAGGTAGATCCTGCCCAATGGGGAGGAGTTACTACAAACATGGAGACTGTGGCAGAGGGGCTCTGCCCAAGGAAGATGCAGTTTGCCAACAGGGAAACGAATTAGCGGAAGATATATATCGCATGGGGTTAGCCTAACAAGGAACCGCCACATGCGGAGCACCTACCCCAGAACAGGACTCTTAGTTAGCACGTGTACTGGGCCGGCAGCGAATCTCTCCGAAAACTCGACTGCCACAGGACTCAGAGGAAATCAACCAGGGAACAAACTTGTGAACACTACTGGGAATTAATGGCGAATGTCTTCAGCTCAAAAGGAGGTGGAAGGTGCTATGTTCAAGCGATACACCCAGACGGCTATCCTGGGCTTATCCACTTGTGTCGTGTGCCACTACCTGGGACGAAACCGGTTCCACCCGGAGGTTGTAGAACCTTGCAAAGGTGTTGGGTGTTGCCCAGCCCGCTGCTCTGCAAATGTCTGTTAGACAGGCACACCTGGACAGGGCCCAGGAAGCCGCTACACCCCTGGTAGAATGGGCTCGTAGCCCTACCAGGGGCGACATATCCTGGGCGACATATGCCATAGTTATGGCGTCAATGAGCCAGTGGGTGATCCTCTGCTTGGAGACAGCGCTTCCTTTCCGTTGTGCACCAAAGCAGACAAAGAGCTGCTCAGAGATTCTAAAGCTCTGCATGCGATCCAAATAGATGTGTAAAGCGCACACCGGACACAGCAACGACAGGGCTGGGTCTGCCTCCTCCTGGGGCAGTGCTCGCAGGTTCACCACCTGGTCCCTAAAAGGGGTGGTGGGAACCTTGGGCACATAGCCCGGTCGGGGTCTCAGGATCACGTGAGAGTAACCCGGACCGAACTCCAGGCACGTTTCGCTGACAGAGAACGTTTGCAGGTCACCTACCCTCTTGATGGAAGTGAGCGCAGTCAGGAGGGCAGTCTTCAAGGAGAGTGCCTTAAGCTCGGCTGACTGCAAAGGCTCAAAGGGGGCTCTCTGTAGACCCTGAAGAACTACAGAGAGGTCCCATGAGGGAACGAGGCACGGTCTGGAGGGATTCAGCCTCCTGGCACCTCTTAGGAACCTGATGATCAGGTCGTGCTTCCCAAGGACTTACCGTCGACTGCGTCGTGGTGTGCTGCTATGGCGGCAACGTACACCTTCAAGATGGAAGGGGACAGCCTCCCTTCTGACCTCTCCTGCAGGAAGGAAAGCACTGATCCAACTGCGCATCTCTGGGGGTCTTCGCGTCGGGAAGAACACCACTTAGCGAACAGACGCCACTTAAAGGCATACAGGTGCCTTGTAGAGGGGGCCCTAGCCTGAGTGATCGTGTGTACCACTGTGTCCCATCCAGGGGCCAGACATGGAGATTCCAGAGGTCTGGTCGCGGGTGCCAGAGGGTGCCCCGTCCCTAAGAAAAAGGTCCTTCCTCAGGGGAATTCGCCAGGGGGGAGCTGTCGCGAGGAGCGTGAGGTCCAAGAACCACGTCTGGGTGGGCCAGTAGGGTGCTACCAGGATGACCTGCTCCTCGTCCTCCCTGACCTTGCACAGGTTCTGTGCAAGCAGGCTCAATGGGGGAAATGCATATTTGCACAGGCCAGGGGGCCAGCTGTGTGCCAGCACGTCTATGCCAAGGGGAGCCTCGGTGAGGGCATATCAGAGTGGGCAGTGGGAGGATTCTTGGGAGGCAAACAGGTCCACCTGTGCCCGTCCGAATCCACTCCAAATCAGCTGGACCACCTGAGGGTGGAGTCTCCACTCTCCCCTGAGGGTAACCTGCCGTGACAGCGCATCCGCTGTAGTGTTGAGGTTGCCCGGGATGTGAGTGGCTCGCAGCGACTTGAAGTGCTGCTGACTCCAAAGGAGGAGACGGCGGGCGAGTTGTGACATACAACGAGAGCACAGACCGCCTTGGCGGTTGACATATGCTACCGTTGCCGTGTTGTCTGTTCGAACTAACACGTGCTTGCCCTGGATCAACTGCCGGAACCTCTGCAGGGCGAGCAAAATTGCCAATAACTCGAGGCAGTTGATGTGCCAATGCAGTCGCGGACCCATCCAGAGGCCGGCGGCTGTGTGCCCATTGCAAACAGCGCCCCAGCCTGTTTTGGAGGCGTCTGTCATGACCACGCGATGTGTCCCGTGGCGCCATGCCCATCTCGGGACTCGAGTCTGGAGCCAGTGCTGAAGCGGCCTCATATGCATCAACCTGAGCGGGGTGGCCACCGCCGAGGATGCCATATGCCCCAGGAGCCTCTGAAAAAGTTTCAGTGGAAACACTGTTTTCTGTTTGAACACCTTCAAACAGGCCAGCACCGACTGGGCGCGCTCGTTCGTAAGGCGCGCCATCAAGGAGACTGAGTCCAACTCCAAACCGAGGAAAGAGATGCTCTGAACCGAGAGGAGCTTGCTCTTTTCCTCGTTGATCCGAAGCCCTAGTCGGCTGAGGTGTGAGAGCACCAGGTCCCTGTGTGTGCACAAAATGTCTCGAGAGTGAGCTAGGATTAGCCAGTCGTCAAGATAGTTGAGAATGCAAATGCCCTCCTCCCTTAACAGGGCAAGGGCAGCCCTTGCGACCTTCGTAAAGATGCGAGGAGACAGGGACAGGCCGAAAGGGAGGACTTTGTACTGATACGCCTGACCCTCGAATGCAAACCGCAGGAAGGGTCTGTGTCGAGGAAGGATCGAGACGTGGAAGTACACATCCTTCAGGTCTACCGCCACGAACCAATCTTGATGCCGGACGCTCGCCAGAATGCGTTTTTGCGTCAGCATCTTGAACGGGAGTCTGTGTATAGCCTGGTTCAGTACTCGCAGGTCCAAGATTGGCCGCAACCCACCGCCTTTTTTCGGTACGATGAAGTAGGGGCTGTAAAACCCTTTCTTCATCTCGGATGGAGGGACAGGTTCTATCGCGTCCTTCCATAGGAGGGTAGCGATCTCCGTGCGCAAGATGGCAGCATTTTCGCTCTTGACCAAGGTGAAGTGAATACCGCTGAACCTGGGCGGGCGCCTGGTGAACTGAATCGTGTAGCCGAGTCGGACTGTCCGGATCAGCCATCGCGATGGATTGGAAAGCGCGAGCCATGCATCCAAGTTCCGCGCAAGGGGGACCAAGGGGACAACGTCGTCGGACGTACCGGCAGGTGGAGCCTCGCGGTGGGGCGGAGCTCGAGGTGCCACACCACGTCGTGGCCGTGCTGAGTCTAGGGACATCGAAGCACTTACCTGGCTCCTTGTTACCACCCCCGGAACAGCCTGGGACAGGGGAGGAAGAGGCCTGTCCTCATAACCCATGGAGACTGCCACATCGGGGGCGGCTGTGTGCCACAGCTGGGCGCACAGGTGAGAAAAGGCCACTGCTGGAGCGCCAATCCTGCAAGAAAAAATGCGTGGACGGAAGTCGTGGTGACGACCGTACACACCGGGTATGTGACCCAGGGAGAAAGGAAGCCGCTCTTTTGCTGAACTGTTGGGTACCGCAGCCACTTGGGCATGCGGTGAAATCAAACATAGAGGCAACAAAAGATTTTCCGCCCGGCCCTCCACTGGGGGATGGAGTGGTCTTTTTACCAGCTCCAAGTGAGTGGGTTCCTTCGTCCCTGAGTCACCCGTCTCAGGGGCGCTTTGAGGACCTCTGTGGGTTCTTAGGCGTCTGCTTCCTGTGGTGGGCTCCACGCTGGGGCCGGGCCGAAGGGGCAGGCTGCGGCGGAGCCGGTGCTGTCACCACAGGGGGACACCCTTGGTGACGAGCAGACGGGGTGCGGGATCTTAAGCCGCGCTGGGGCAGGATGTGCCAGATTGCCTCCGTCTGCTGCTTCACCACCGAGAACTGCTGGACAAAGTCCTCAAAGGTGTCGCCGAATAGGCCCGCCTGGGAAATGGGGGCAGCAAGGAACCATGTCTTGTCGGCCTCGCCCATCTCGACCTGGTTGAGCCAAAGGTGGTGCTCCTGGACCACTAGTGTGGCCATCGTCTGCCCAAGAGGCCGCGCCATGACCTTCGTCGCTCGGAGAGCGAGGTCGGTCGCCGAGCGCAGTTCCTGCATCAAATCTGGGGCGGAACTACCCTCGTGTGGTTCTTTCAACGCCTTGGCTTGGTGGACCTGCAGGAGAGCCATGGCATGCAGGGCAGAGGTGGCTTGTCCAGCAGCGCTGTAGGCTTTAGCCATCAGGGATGACGTGAGCCTACAGGGCTTGGACGGGAGCTTAGGGCGTCCGCGCCAGGTGGCGGCGCTCTGCGGGCATAGGTGCACCGCAAGCGCCTTATCCACTGGGGGAATCACCATATAGCCCCTGGTTACCCCGCCATCGAGGGTAGTGAGAGCGGGGGAACTGCGGAATCGGGGCCGGGCAGTAAAAGGTGCCTCCCACGACTTCGTCAGCTCCTCGTGCACTTCCGGGAAGAATGGTACTGGAGCGAGGCATGGCTGCTTTGAGCTAGCCGCACTGGCCTCAAACCCATAGGTAGAAGGACCGAGGCGGGGAGCCGCTGGGGTGGCTTACTTTCTTACGAAAGCAAGCCGTGACCACAACGTTGCCATGGTCATGTTCTAGCAGTGAGAACATGAACCATCCACAAACACTGCCTCCGTGTGGGTCGCGCCCAGACACGAAAGACAGCGATCATGACCATCCGAAGTTGAGAGATAACGACCACAACCAGGAATATCACACAATCGGAAAGGCATCTTTAAAAAGACGCGTCTTTAAAAAGACGTTCCGTGTGTGCCGCTCTTTTAGAGAAATATATACTCTTTTAGAGGAGGAAAAGCTCTTTCAGAAAATATACTCTCTTGTTTTTCTGCCGAAGTACCCAGGGGCATTCTCTGCAGTGTACCAGTGCAGAGGAGGGAGAAGCTGCTGAAATGCGCCGTCAGATCCAGCAGAGGTGAATGAACAATAGTATTCAGCTCAATGAGCATGAACGTTCGGCTCCGAAGAGAAAATCTGAATGAGTGGCTGCATACCAGCTCCTTTTATACCCGTATGTCCGGGGGAGTGGCATGCAAATACCACTAGCCAATTTTCATTGGCCTTTTATCAAAGACCAGAGGTGTCTCAGGCTCCCAAGAGTGACCCCTAGTGTCACTACATCGACACAACTTCGAGTGAGTGACAGATAGGGAACTGTGCGTTACTTGTAATGTGTTAACCCAAACGCTGGTCACATCCATCTCAGGTCAGCACAGATTTACACACTGAACTGACTGTTAATTTTTATTTTATCCACATATATTAAAATAACATTGGTTAGGTCTCTCACCTCCTGTCACAGTATTTGTGGTACAGTGTCTTAGTGTTCTTTGGTGCTGCTAAATAATTTGTTTTCCTGAGCCTTTCCTTTCTGCAGTTTATTTATCAGCTCAACCTCCTGCCTCAAGGTCAGTTCTTCTCTCTCTCCAGTTTCCTTTCTCATTGCAGATCCTGGAACACAGATCCCAATCGATATCCCAACCACTGAGCTCTAATACCCTCTAAACACCACCTGCCACAATATTTATGCTACCATTGGGGGAGTGGCAATTGCAGAGACGTTTTCAGGTCATGTGGCAACAGTGTTGCATACTACCATTCGAAATGTTTATTCCATTTCACACACAATTTTATTTGGATTTTAGGCAGTACATACTGTGCAGTATTCAATTTTAGTATTTCATTGCAAACATTGCTAAACTGTGGTAGAGTTTTGAGCAAAACCAGGTAGTTATCAGTTTTAGTGCCCTCTCTGTTTCCACCACTTCATTAAAATACACAAAGAGGAAGCAGGCACTGCCTGGAGTGTGAGGAAAGAGCAGAAGTCTTCAATGTTTATCACATTGACCTGAAGCTTTGTCTTGTGTGACTTTGTGTCAGTTTTACTGCCCGCATTGTGTGTTGTTAAAACCTGTGTGTCAGATGGGAGTTACATTCTGTGAGTCTCTTAAGCTGTTTGAACGATTGACCATTCTGATTTGTGTGAAGTCATCTGAAATGAACTGCGTATGGCTTCATTCTTCTCAAACACACACAAACAGAACGAGGGTAAGGCGTTCAGAGTGGCAGGCGTCTCTTTGTGTGAGGTTCACAATGCTGGAGTGAAAGGATGCAGGATGTTTAACATGCAAATGAGACAAGAGAGGAGGAGAGGTCAGGGTGAACATCACTCAATGCCAAATTAACAAGTGCTCGTCTCATGATGGAGTATAAAACATTGTGAATGGGTGTGAGTATGGCAGCTGCCTCTTGTTGTCACTTTACTATAGCATTACAAAAACAATCCACCAATCTGGACTGATCCACTAAGATAATTGTTAAGAGAAAAAAATTATGCTCCTTATTCAAATGTATGAATTCCTATCTGAGTGATGATATGATTTTCTCCTATTGACACATTAGATGATTTATCCACTGATCTTGTATGAGTGGCAGAAATGACCTCACTCTCTCTCTCTACCAATCCTTTCTTTAGGCATCTATAGAATGACTATTTTTGCAGTATGCAGCAGTGTTTACTAAACAAAAACACACACAAAAAACAGATGGGGCTAATAATATATATATATATATATATATATATATATATATATATATATATATATATATATATATATATATATTTTATTATTATTATTATTATTATTATTTTATTTCTTTTTTACTTTTATGGGAGCATGCTTTTTTAAATATAACACAATGTGTTGTCCATTTATGTCAAATACTTCAACTTAATCAATTAATTGATATGATCACTACGGTGTCTAAATACATACATAAATTACCTAATTGACTAGCAAACTTTATGACAGTTTTACACATAATTGGGTTAAAATTGCCTAAAAAATAAATACATTCTGAGCTGTTTACTGGGTGCCACTTACATAACGTGAATGAGGTCATCCGACAACAATATAAAATACACTGTTTAAAACTTTAATCATTACATTCTGCATACTGTTTTACAAACTATTTTTAACATAGTATACAGTGGTTTGTTTATTTGCAGTATTCAGTGAGCACTATGCTAGTATTCCATTCTGAACGTAGCTTTTCTGACTATCTAATTCTCCTATCTCCTTTTTTAGTATGCCTTCATCCTAGTCTTTCATCTTCCATTTAGTATTCTTTTTCCATTATTTACTCCTGTGCTCAATTACTAAATCTTTTGACTTCTTGTCATTTCCTTCTATTAGAATTTCCATTCATCAATTTTTCTTTTCACCCTTCACGTCTCTCTCCATCACTGTGACCTGTATGTCTATCCACTGGGTTCAGTGTAAAGTCAATGGAGAGAGGAAATTTGGTTTGTGCCTTCATGGAATGGATAAGTTTGTCATCATTCTTTCTTCAATACATTTTACAGATATAAGAGTGTTCAGAGATTGATGTTGCTATTCCACTCAAGATTTGTATAAGAGTTCTATAAAGGCAGCTAGGTTAGGTGGCCCATAGTCACTGATTTCATGTCAATTTGGTGGTTTATGCAGTAATGGCTGACAGTTGGAGGGCAGGTGAGGCTGTTCCAGGATAATTTTTTGACTATAGTCTATTATTAAATAGAATTAAATATTTGTTTAAGGTGTGTGATTTAGAATGTAAGTATAACATTAGATCTGAAAAAAGTGCTGATTCTAGAGATACTGTACAGGGGCAGGTTTAATGGAGGAACCCTTGTTATGTTTTAACTTTAAGACATTGATGCCCCCTAATGTCTGTACAAATAGAACATTTACCATAGTTAACAGTCTCTAAATACGCAGTTCAGAGGTGTATCATTTAGCAGCTGTTGCTGTAAGGCATATTGAAAATAAATAAATAAATAAATAATGTTACAATGTTAAACCGTTTTAAGGCTGCACCAATTCAAGTGGCAAATGTCACATTTGTCAATTAGTGTCTGATATTGCTGACTGGATTGCTGAAATATCATAAACAATATTACTTAAAACTGAACTGTGTCAATTATAATAATTATTTGCATTATTAATGAGCAATTAGTGCAATTACATATGGCCTTTTTTTTCATAAATCCTTCTCAGAATGCTGTCAAACAATGTGTTCAACTACACATGTATCACATGAGCAAGAGTACTGTTGTGCTCATATTCAGACAAACAGATCAATTGTGAGTGTTACATAGCTTTTATACAACAGTTCTTACAACATATACTTACATTTTCTGGCCAATTTATTCAAAAAACAAACAAAACAAAAGGTCCAAACAATGCAAGTGAATGGTGACCAGAGCATGTGAGCGGAGCGGGAAAAATTTAATCTGAGCGGAGATAGCCTTTTTGAAGATTCCACTCCGCTCGCTCAATCCAGAATGCGCTTTGTGATATGGAGGTTTGGGAATCTGCTAAATAAGCAGTAGTACTGAGGTTATGGAGTTTAAACATTGTTTTAGTGAAGTTGCAAACCTTAAACCTTATACAGGCTGGTTTGAGTATTTTTGTAACTGCTGATCTCCTGGGATTTTCATGCACAACAGTCTCTAGAATTTACTCCAAATGGTGCCAAAAACAAAAAACATCCAGTGAGCAGCGGTTCTGCGGATGGAAATGCCTTGTTGATGAGAGAGGTCAACAGAAAATGGCCAGAACGGTTCGAACTGGAAAAAAAAAAAATTATACGGAGCTCAGATAACCGCTCTGTACATTTGTGGTGAGAAGAATAGCATCTCATAATGCTATTCTGAGATGTGGGTTGGCGCTGTTTTGGCAGCACGAGGGGGACCTACACAATATTAGGCAGGTGGTTTTAATGTTGGGGCTGATTGGTGTATGTTTTATCACTTGTAGAGGCATGTTTGATGACTTGTTTAAAGTAAATAAAGGTAATTAGAACTGAAATCTTTTTTTATGGCATTAATTGAAGATGTTGAGTGATAAGTGTGCTAACAGAGAAATATCTGACTGATTACAAATGATAAGGAAGGTCTGGTAGACACGATTATCTAACAGCCATTGTACACCATTACAGAATAAGCAGCGAGGTTTTATATACTAAAACACAACAATACAATCACATAATTTCGGATGTGTATGTTACTAAGCATTTCATAATAATTGTTGACTAAATGTTGGCATATAGTCTATATTTCACCCAGAGGGGCACCTCAGTCCATGTGGGCAAAGGGGCAGTTGCTCGGGCGTGTGTGCATGCCTGAAAACAAGCATAGCCTACTACAGAGATATTTCATTTTGGAGTGGGATTTGAGCAAACGTTTTTTACTGGTGAACTGTACTTGAGGGGCACACATGCGCATGTAGCGGATTATTGAGCTGAGTGTCACACTGCTCCGCTTTGCTCACATGCTCTGATGGTGACCAAAACTTTGAAGCTCCAAAAAGCACATAAAAGCAGTATAATAGTAATCCAAACAACTCCAGCGGTTTAATCAATTTCTTTTGAAGCGATTAGAGCCCGACCGATACCGATAACGATTTTAGAGAGGGAAAATTCACCGATTACCGATATGGTGACCGATATAGCTAATTTTTGAGCTGGAATGAAAACAGACCTTTTCTATGTGGATTTTTCACCGATATGACTGTGCAAAGGTACTCAGAAAGCTGCTTTCTTAAACAAATATTTTTATCAAAGAACATTTGACATTATTATTATACATTGTCAACAAATTCTAGAAATGAACACTGAGAAAATAAAGAATAAATAAAAGTAAAATAAATAGCTAAATAAACATCAGTACTGTTTAGTATCAGTCAAATGCTGACCATTTAAATAAAGAATAAATTAAAATAAAATAAATAGCTAAATAAACATCTGTTGCACCAGCTATACATACGTTGCAACTTAGCCTAGTTGTGACGTAAATGGGCACTAAGTCACAATTTACGCTCTACTAAATATTTGAGCGTTGCACCATTAAATTTATGTAGGACGTAACCCTACGTATAAACTAAATATTTACGGAAGCCTCCGACCAGGAGTAACTTATGGAATAAAAAAGCAGACTCATTTAATGACATCAATGAGCTCATGTTTTGGTTGACAGGCATCAGTCCTTTCGACATATATGATGTTGGCATTTACACTTATTTACATTTACAAGAGAGAGAGAGAGAGAGAGAGAGAGAGAGAGAGAAGAAAAAACGTACTTTTAAGCGGCCGTTTTTAGGGTGTCATGTTTCAACCCATTCAAAATATATATAATAGGATATTAAAATGAATAAATGTCTATTTTTCCAGCCTATTGTATTAGTATTTATTTATCACCCCTCATTTATTTTAGATACAGTTCCTATATTTTATTATTTACACATGGCAAATATACTATTTATTAAATCTACTTTTATTATGTATCCTATTTTAATGTCTGACTTTTAAATATTACTGGAATTGTTCAGTTGATGGGGGTACCAAACTGTGAATCCTAAATAAAACAGTTTGGTGAATACATGTTTACACATTAGCTTCCACTCAGCTGACAACAATGAAAGTAGGTACGTGATTAACTAGTTAGCTATAAGCTCGTTGTCACAGAGAGTAAAAGATGGACTTTATTTACTTTCCAGAATTGTGTCTCACCAATTAGGTAACAGCGAAGCGTGAAATCAACACTCAGCAGACACAATCCACCACCGCACCATTGTATGTTGAGCTGCAAAAATATGCTCTTTATGTTTACCTTTCAATCTGCTACATTACTGACTGCACTGACAAACTATAGCTGGCTAACAGCAAACAGACATAGGTGACATGGTTGTCAGGGACAGGGTTAACGTTATATTAGTTATATAAAATGATGGGGTCATTTTTTATTAACTTTCCAGTATGTATTTCACAAACTAGTCAGCAATTTAATGAGAAGAGATCTCCTCAAATCCACACCGTTTAACCCCGCCCTGTCTGCAGAGCCACCGTCAGCTCTGTAAACAATGGAGTCGGAGCGCGCTCTTCTGGACAAACTACGCTATGACACCAATTCTAAAGCATTGTTTTCTGCATTATATTTTCTGAAAATATCGGCGACCAATATATCGTCACTTTATATAACTTTATATAACTATATATCGGTCGGGCACTAGAAGCGATCTAAACGGTTTTGGGTGAGAAACTACCTAAATGTAACAAATTTTTTTACTGAACATCTTGCCATTGCAGTCTCTAGGCATGATCATGATTTCAGGCTTGATTACACTTCCTGGTGCTTGACACATGCACAAAGTGCTTGTAATCGAGTTTGAAATCATGATCACCAAGGAGACTGTTGATGTCAAGATTTATATTAAAAGGAGTTACATTTTGTCTGTTCTCACACAAAACCAATTGGATCGCTTCAGAAAACAGATTACTTTTATGCAGCCTTTATGTGATCTAAAAATCTCCATTTGTGTTCTGCAGAAGAAAGTCATACACATCTGGGATGGCATGATGGCGAGTAAATGATGAGATAAGTTTCATTTTTGGGTCAACTATTCCTTTAAATAAACAGGTAATTCTCATTCACTTCCATTGTTACAGTGGTGACTCTTTTTTTTTTTTTTAACCAAGACTTGCTCATAACATAAAAGACACTAATTTGTCACCACCTACTGGCCTATATGTAATCTGGAGAAATGGTCACTGAAAAAATCCCTGTGAACACATTCAGACCAGGTGGAGCGATAAAAATGTTGAGGCGTCCGGATGCTGTTACCCACCTTGTTCCTGAACGCGGAAGTGTTCCACGATTCACAACAGACACCTGTTTTCATAGAAAACAGTCCAGGCAATTAATCATCGCCGTCCAGCGATTAGTCAGGAAAACTGAGGATACCAGAGATTCTTCCATACCTCGTAAATTAACCTCACACAGCCTTTCTGCATTTTTATTTATTTATTTATTTATTTATTTAAATATGTTTACATTATATTATTTAGTAAGTTTACGCCGTTTTCCTCAAAGGGACCGTCTTAATAAAAATGTGATTTTACTATCATTTTGAGGAACTTTGGTTCAATATCATTCTTTATTATGAATATTTTCAAGCATTGTGAATGTATTAATGTCCTCTTATGGGACGGACTGTCCATCTCTCACTACTTCGCGGAACCTTTGTGCGTGCGAGTGTTTCCTTCGGTTTAAATTTTGCGTAACACGCGCCTACATGCAGTGCGATCATATTTGTTATCAATTAAAATGTATTCTTGCATTCCCCGTAATTAATATTTTATTTTTAAAATCTTTAATTAAGATCATTTTATTGATAAATGTGATTTAGGCGAACTATAGCCTTTCAGACTCAGAGACCGCAGAAGACTGTGAAGTCATCACTTTTAAAGTAATATTTACTTAAAATGTGTCTAAATATATGTCTTTTTGTAAAAGTGTATATAAGCTTATTATATATTTGAATGACCAGCTCTTTTTATGCAAAGAGTCAAACTATTCAAGATCCCAAATTCCCAATGGATGGATATGTATCATTATGTTAGTGGACAGATTTAAACTTTAGACCCCAACTAACAAGCTAATGTTAGTGCATGACACAAAAACTGACTTCAGCTAGCAACATTTGCCACCCTGAGCGAACATCTACTACATAATGCTGAGGATAAAGACACTGCCTCCACTCCAGCCATACATATCATGTTGGCCTTTGGTCCTGCAGAGAGTTCATCAGCTCGCCTCCATCAAACATGCCTGTCTGCTCTCTGAGAGGAGGCGTCAGGGACTTCTGTACCCGTTCAGTGGTCTGGAGGAGCACCTTGCCCCACAGGTCGCTCAGGCACAATTCAAAATCTTCCATCCCAGCTTGGATGACCTCCGTCGTGCAGAGACACTGTTCACTCCTTCCATTAAACATCACATTGATTACTCAACTTCTGCGGTCCGGATGGACCATGTACCTGTGCTTAAGCAGCCAGAGGTGAGATAAGTTATGTACTTTAGACACATCTGTTTAAATAAGAAATTAACCCCTAAAAGTAAGCCAGATATTTAAATGTGCATGCATGTCATTGCATTATATAACGGAATATAAGATCAAGTGGCATTTATTTTAAAGAAAGATACCACATCTACTTAAAATGGTCTTGGCACCAAATGGATCAAATTAATCGCTCAGGAAAGTGAATTTAGCTATGAGTAAAGGTCTAGCATCTTTTGTTTGCAGATGCCACTTAGTTTGATATTTTATCAATTCAATGAAATTCATATACTTAAGTAAGTGTGATTGAAGTGTCCCCAGCGCGTTTTGGGGCCACTGTACAACTAGACATTCCAAACTGTGTTGCATGTTTGCTTTAAGTGTTTGTGTGCTTACAGGTGTGTTTTCTGGGCAGGAGTAATGTGGGAAAATCTTCTCTCATCCGCGCCTTGTTCTCTCTTGCTCCAGAGGTAGACGTGCGGGTCTCTAAAACTCCGGTGAGTTAGTTGTTCTCCTTCATTCACTCTGTGTTTCTCTGTTCCTGTCCTTTTGTTATATAAAGTTGAAGGAGTAGGACTTTGTCTCATTTGCTGTCCATTTAACCTCATTGCTCTATGGGAGAAACAACTGAGCTATTACATAGATCTCATTTGAGATTTTTCTTTCGTATGAGTGCACTCCATCTTCCTCACTTTGAAACAGGGCCATACCAAAAAGCTGAATTTCTACACTGTGGGAAAGGCGTTTACTCTAGTGGACATGCCGGGGTATGGACACATGGCTCCACAGGACTTTGTAGAGATGGTGGAACCATACCTTAAAGAGCGTCAAAAGTAGGCTAAAGTCGATATTGTTATCATTTATTGTATTTCATTTATTCTGCTCCAGAAGACTCACAACTACTAATATGCAGTGTTTCCCACAGGATTTTTTGAGACTGTTGTGGGTGGACCTCGGATCCTCTAGGGGGGTCTGGGGGCATGCTCCCCCGTAAGAAAATTTTGTACATTTTAAAGTTAAATGCATCAGTCTGGTGCACTTTGAGAGCAAAATTAAGAGGCTAGATCTATGAAGAACTTTGTGCTCTTGTAAACAATTTTGTGCTTTAGTAGTAATTTAATCATAAACATTTTGGTTGTATAGATATGAATGGTGATGACAAGGCAAAAAAGTCACACCCACAAAACATAAATGAGGTCAAAACACATAATCAACTAGAGCATACATTTGAGCCAGGGCTCGACATTAAGCATTGTCACGTGCTTGTCCTCCGGACAAGTAAATTGGCCATTCACTTGTCCAGGTAACATAGTTACTTGTCCAGAGAGAAAAAAGGACATTAAGTTACATGCATAAGTAACATGTCAAAGTTTGTTGTATATTTTTCTAAAATTATGACCTATGCCCAACCTAATAGTGTAACTATGCAATCAACTCAATTCTCTGCGACAGAAATGTAAACTGTACTGGGTTAGGTATGGTAGTCAAATACAGAAAAGCCTCCATTGCTACTATTAACAGCAGGGATGCTCATAGTTCTATGGAATGAGATCTACTTTTTCATTATGTTATTGCAGCAAGATCTACCATGTACAACAAAGGCTATACATTATCACAATACCAACATTTCAGTAGTCGGTAGTGAAATGTAATGATTCTCATTACACTAACTAATATGTAAATTATGAAAGAATGGTTTCAAGTTCTTAATTATTCAAGACTAGTAAACGGTCAGTAATAAAATAACAATTAAAAACAGCAATGAATAGAAATAGATTAAAAAAAATAGATAAAAAATACAAATTAAGAAAAGTCAGTGCTTTTTAACAGCTTTAAACTTTTTTAACAGCAGTATCAAGTATTCAAGTAAACATTCAGAATGAAATGCAACATAAAACTACTACTGGTCTTCACTGTATTATTATAACATTAATACTTTTTAAACCTACTAAAGTTAAGCAGTCAAGAGCAGTGAGTATTTTCTTGTTTTCTTGTTATGGCTGTTTGATTATTATAATGACACACTAGACAGCAGCAGGTCTATTAGCTTACATTTATACTTACAAGTCCGACATTTTAATACAAATCTGCTTTTTTCTCCATTGTTTATGTTCACTTTAGACATTACTCTCTGTGTTTACATGAATACCTCACCAAGATGGGCATTTTGGCGGAATTTTGAAATGAATTTGATGGTGCACATTAGCGCAAGCATTTTCGGAACACACGCGCATGTTCAGCACACACACATACGCTGCCTGTCAATCAAACAGGGCACAGCTGTTACTAGATCGAAATTCTCTTTCACTTGCCTCTTCAAAAATCCACTTGTCCTGGACAAGCGTTAATGTCGAGCCCTGTGAGCCATCAAAGAAATGAAGCAAAAGTGGTTACCTTTGTTGAACTTGCTCCTCTGATGCTGAAAATAGTTATGTTTTCAGAGCCGATGGTATGTGTGTGTGTGTGTGTGTGTGTGTGTGTGTGTGTGTGTGTGAGCATGCGCACGTTCGGGGGGGCTGACTGACTGGGAGTGACAGATGCTTTGCTGAAGCAACGGCGCAAAACACAACGTTAGAGATCTTTTATATTATTATATAAGAAGTGTAAAAATATATTTGGTTTATTATGAAACAGTCTAGGTAATTAATGGTAAACACTGCGTTAGAGATTTATGTTATAGACCTTTTTCACAGACTGTGATGATGCGTTTCCGCCTTATTTAGCAGCGTAAATGTAGCCGTTTTTTTTAAATATTGAGTGTAAGTTTAAAACATTATTATTTGTGTTATATTACTATGGAATTCGTTTTAAAAAACGAATTACCACAGCTGTGAGGGGGTTTCGATTACAGCTGCTGATAGACTGACAGTAAATTTGGCATCTTCTCCCATCTGACTGTCTTAATCCACTGCTCTCTATTTTATTTTTTTCTTCATCTGGAAAGTCATTCAAGTGTAATAGTGGACTTTTCTTTTGCTCTTTGAGCAAATGGGTAAGTTAAAATAATATATGCTGTGATCTCCCATTCACTCCCATTCAGCGCTGTCAAAGTTTACCCTGCAAACGTTTACTTCCATGTTCCAAAAAGGTCTATTATGAGAAGTGTAAAAATATTTTCAGTTCATTATGAAATTATGGGACCACCACAGTCTAGTTAATTAATGGTAAACACTGATATGTCTAATCATTTAACAATTCTTTCTGCCTCTATTGAGTGCAAAGATTAGTAGATGATGCAAAGAAACTGATTCATGTTTTTATTTTCGCTCGCCTTTACTACTGTAATGCACTCTGTACCGGTTTGCCAAAGAACCATATGGATAAACTACAAATAGTACAAAATGCAGGAGGACAGGCCACATTGTACCTGTTTTAGTTCATTTACAACTGGCTGCCTGTTAAGCATAGGTCTTTTTATTGTTTTTAAAGAACTGGATGACTTAGCACCAAACATTACTGAGTGTCTATAAAAAATATGTTCCAAGTCATTGTTTACAATCTGCAAATGCTGACTTTTTGAAATATTGCTGTGCAACACTTAAGAGATCAAGTGAAGTCCCAAAGATCTAGAACATTCTATCAGTTGAAATAAGATGGACTCCAAGCATCCAAACTTGATTAACTTTTGTTTTACTTTTTATAATTTTTTATTATACACATTATTTTATCCTTGATTTTATTATTATTCCTTTGATTTCTTTATTTATCTGTCTCTAGTCTGGTGACAACATTCTTACTGCTGGATGGTGGAGCAGGCCTCCAGAAGGCAGATTTAGTTGCCGTTGAGATGTGTGAGGAGTTCAGTTTGCCTTATGTGGTAAGTGTTTCTCATGCTCTAATCTTGATTGTCCAGCAGAGGTCGTAAGAGTACTATAACCTATTACTGTTATCTTTATCCATGCGTCATTTGCAGGGGTTTTCAAACTGGCATCCGGGGACCCCCAAGGGGGTCGCCAAGGGGTGCTAGAGGTCTTTGGAAAATTTCAGAATAAAAGGTGTAATAATAATAATTATTATAGTTAAATTAATATCTTGTGGCTTTAGTAAAATTACATTATAAAAGCCAAATATTTAATCTATAATATCATGTTTACTATTTTTCTCATATGGTATAAATGGGTCTTTGTACATAAAAATAAAATACATAAAAAATGTTTAAGGTTTTATTTTTGTCATTCAGAATGCTACATTCAGTAATGTCTCTAACTGTGGCAGAATTCACACTTATTTTAGCTTAATCTTTTCCCATATAACACTGTGTAACACATTTGTTTCTTTTTTTTTTTTCCCCCTGGGTAGTAAGTGTTATTTCTTATTAGCTTATTCCTCAAAAGTATAGAAAATGGCTATTATTCCCCACAAACTTTGCTTTTGTGACCAGGACAGTGATATTTAGAAATTTAACTATTTCCAGAAAACGGGTGAATTTGTCTCTTTTTGTTCACATAAAGTCAGAAAAAAACAACATATGAATCCAAATTAACATGTATTTATACTAAAGTAATATTCAAAGCCGTGCTGCTCCATAATGGTAACAAGTACCCGTCTCTTCCCCTGGCTCACTCGGTGCACCTCAGTGAGGATTACAACAGCATCAAGACCTTGCTGGATGCCTTGAAGTGTGATGAGTACGGCTGGGAGGTCATAGGAGACTTCAAAATGGTGGCAATCCTGATGGGACTCCAAGGCGGTTTTACCAAGTTTCCCTGCTATCTTTGCCTTTGGGACAGCAGGGACACCAAGGCGCACTACCACAGGCGGGACTGGCCACAGTGGACCGAGTTCTCTGTGGGGAGGAACAACGTCAAGTGGGAGCCACTGGTGGACCCCCAGAAAGTGCTGATGCCACCACTGCACATCAAATTGGGCCTTATGAAACAGTTTGTCAGAGCTCTAGATAAGGAGTCAGCAGCCTTCAAGTACCTTCAAGACTTCTTCCCTAAGCTCTCTGAGGCAAAGGTCAAAGCCGGTGTCTTCGTCGGACCACAGATAAAGAAGGATTTTGGATTCATATGTTGTTTTTTTCTGACTTTATGTGAATGAAAAGACACAAATTCGCCCGTTGTCTCATTGGAAATAGGTACATTTCAAAATATCACTGTCCTGGTCACAAAAGCAAAGTTTGTGGGGAATAATAGCCATTTTCTATACTTTTGAGGCATAAGCAAATAAGAAATAACACTTACTCACCAGGAGCAAAAATTGTGTTACATAGTGTAATAATTATGTGGTATGGCATCCATTACATAGTGAATGAGTGATTGTGGACACACTATATACATGAAGGCATAAAAAACAGTAATCCATTATTAGTTTCTGTTGTCTCTACACCACTTGAGTTCATCACCAGGTTGAGATGTCATGAGAGATTTGAGCAGTGGCAAAATTTCCAGCACTCTGTCCTGTTCTTCCATAATGACAGTGAATCTTAATTGTTGTTGAAGCAAGTCTCTTAGCATCATGCTGATGTCTCCGTCATTACTTTACATGATAACTAATGAAAATACACCAGACATTGACAGCAATGTTTTAAACCAACTGATCCAATTTCTAGTCTTTTGCAAAGTGACTTTTGGACTGTCAATTCTAAAGATTGGATACGAAGAAAAATAAATTGGAATTAGGTGTGGTGTGAAAAAAAGCCTAAAAATACTTTTCCCCCACTCAACTCTAAAGTTTATGCCGTTCTTGACTTTTTTTCCAAATGCACATTTATTGTCTCTTTATTGGAAAGAATGTATTATGTAGCCTACACTTAAGCTGCCATAAAAGTAATCTGTTTCATTCTGTGTTGTGTTTTAGCTGGTGGTGACTAAAATTGACAGAACCCGACAGGGCGCTTTGTTGGCCTTTATGCTACAGCTGCGGGACTTCATCAAAAATCAGACCAGCATGTGTTTCCCGCAGCCATTTCTAGTGAGGTGAGATATACAGTGGCCCCAAAAAGTATTTGGACTTAAGCTGAACTTAAAAATGCAGGAATTCCTTTGCATTTGAGAACAAAACATCAAACCAATTTGCATTTATTGTAAACAAAGATAACATAAGCACACTTTTCAAGCAGAACATTTAACAAAAGGAAGCTTGTTACATTTTAAATGATAACAGATATATGGTTTAAAATTAAGACAAAAAATATTTGGACTCTTGATTACAAGTTCAAGTGTCTTAGTTTTTAGTTTGCAATTAAAAACTTTTTTACAACATCTGGGCATAGAATCAACAAGTTTCTGTAAAAGCTGTGTGTGACGAGGAGGAGGGTGTGGCCGGGCCGTGAGGATGCACGCCCGGCGCTGAATTGTCCTAATCAGCCGGGAGGGGGATAAAGACGAGCCGGAGGCACCAGTTTGAGAGAGAGAGAGAGAGAGAGAGACACACACGCACCTGCTGTGTGTGTGTGTGTCTGTGTGTTTATGTTTGTTTAAGTTGATTTATGCCATTAAAATTATGTTGACTGTTCTGCCTGTTCCCGCCTCCTCCTTGCCCATCCTGTGAACCCCGTTACACTGTGGTGAAAGTTTCCTCCAGGTTTCAGCCACCAAAGCTTTCAGTTCATCGACACTAAAACATTGACGATCTGACATTTTCTTCATAGGTGCTCTCGCCGAATAAGCAAAAAACAAAATCTGCCATCCTCCACAATTAGGTATGTTACAAAAAGGTTAAAAGATGAAGGACTTGTGAATGAGAACAGAAAGCGCACAGGGAGACCCAGAAAGACCACCAGCAGTACAGAGGGAGAGTAATGCAACGAAACCATTCATTAGCTTAAAGAATAAGAAAGCCAGGATTAAATTGGCAAAAGAACATTCACAGAAAGACAGCAGGTTTTTGGAGAACTGTCTTATTAGCAGGTGAGACCATATTGAACCTGCATGTATCTGATGGCAGAGTATTTGTGTGGAGAAAAGCTAGGGAAGAATTCCAGCCACACTGCACTAAGGGTACTGTAAAGCACAGAGGTGGAAATGTCTGAGGCTGTTTCTCATACAGTGGTGTCAGTGAGGAATCATGAACAGAGAAATTCTGGATGCAAACTTGCAGAAATCAGTGAAGAAATGATTTAAGACACAGAAGTGGCTCTTTCAACAGGATAACGATTCAGCCGCCTATTGAAAGAGTACTTTGCAAAAAATAAAATTAAGGTCCTACAATGGCCCTCCCAGAGCCCTGACCTAAACCCTATAGAGCTCTTATGGGATGCAATGGAGCAGAAAATATCAGATCATCGATGTTCTTATGTGGATGAACTGAATGACTTGGTGGCTTAAACCTGGAATAAACTTTCACCACAGATTTTACAGAAACTTGTTGAATCAATGCCCAGACATTGTCAAGAAGTTATGTGAACGAAAGGATTGCAAACTAAAAACTAAACCTCTTGATACCCAGACTGGCATACTGTCTGGAATTCCAGAACACAGACAAGCGAAGTGATACAAAATTAGAGCAACATTCCAATGTTGTTCTAAGAAATATCAGGACTCTAGAAATACTGTTGGTCCAATCATATTAGAGGACCAACTGTTGTATAATCTGCATGTATCGGTAGCATCAACATTGTTTCCTAATCTCAAGGGCTTAACATATTCAATCAGTGTCATCCTTATAATGTGTGTATGAGAAGGCAAATTCTCCACAATAATTTAGATAATGATGCGTCATTGAGTTGATAAAGCACCCTCACCCTGAGTCATTTCTTTGGGTGTTGTGTTAGTATGCATCTGAGATAACCTCAGCACCAGGAACTAGATAAATCCTGTTATACAAATATATGAGTGCCCTTGCATCTGACCTGTATTTTTATAAGAATGAGGCAGATTCCATTCTGTTAGCTGAAGTATGTCAATGGGATCAGATGATTATCAGCTCACTGATAAGATAAGGCAGGGGGTTCCAGCACACCTAATGCTATGTCCCGAAACAAGCGCCGACGTCTACTGTAGTGTGAGGTCAGGGTCACGGAGACTCCAGCTTTGTGTCAATACAGGAAGTCACTTTTTCACAGATAAGATGATAAGGAACATGTCAGCCAGCTTCTTTAGAGGCCTATACTATTGACTGTATACACGCATTATATAACATACAGTGTATATGTATGTATGTGTGTGTGTGTGTGTGTGTGTGTGTGTGTGTGTGTGTGTGTGTGTGTATATATATATATATATATATATACACACACACACACACACACACACACACACACACACACACTGGTGGCCAAAAGTTTGGAAATAATGTTCAGATTTTGCTGTTTCGGAAGGAAATTGGTACTTTAATTCACCAAAGTGGCATTCAACTGATCACAACGTATAGTCACGACATTACTGATGTAAAAAAACAACACCATCACATTTTTTATCAAATCTTGACAGGCCCCATTTCCAGCAGCCATCACTCCAACACCTTATACTTGAGTAATCCATGAGGTCAAAAGCTTTCTCTAGAAACTCGTCAGTCAATCATTGCTTTGAGGAATGAAGGCTATACAATGCTTGAAATTGCCAAAAAATGAAGATTTCATACAAAGGTGTACACTATAGTCTTCAAAGACAAAGGACAACTGGCTATAACAAGGACAGAAAGAGATGTGGAAGGCCAGATGTACAACTAAACGAGGTTAAGTACATCAGTCTTTAGTTTGAGAAAAAGATGCCTCGCATGTCCTCAGCTGATAGCTTCATTGAATTCTACCTGCTCAACACCAGTTTCATGTACAATAGTAAAGAGACGACTCAGTGGTACAGGCCTTATGGGAAGAATTGCAACGAAAAAGCCACTTTTGAAACAGAAAAACAAAAAGAAAAGGTTAGAGTGGGCAAAGAAACACAGACATTGGACAACAGATAATTGGAAAAGAGTGTTATGGATCTTAACCCCATTGAGCTTTTGTGGGATCAGCTAGACTGTAAGGTGTGTCAGAAGCCAACAAGACAGCCACATCTGTGGCAAGTGCTACAGGAAGCGTGGGGTGAAATGTCACCTGAGTATCTGGACAAACTGACAGCTAAAATGCCAAGAATCTGTAATGCTGTCATTGTTGCACATGGAGGATTTTTTGGTGAGAACCTTTTGAAGTAGTTTAAGAAGTTCTGAAATTTTTATTTTATTTTTTTTTTTCAAATGTTTCACGTTATTAATGTCCTGACTATACATTGTGATCAGTTGAATGCCACTTTGGTGAATAAAAGTACCAATTTCTTTCCATCAGAGCAAAATCTGTACATTATTCCAAACTTTTGGCCGCCAGTGTATGTGTATACATTACAGAGGTTCAAATGTGTCAGTTTGATTAATCCAATAAATGCAAAATTACAGTTGTGCTCAAAAGTTTGCATACCCTGGCAGAAATTGTGAAATTTTGGCATTGATTTTGAAAATATGACTGATCATACAAAAAAAGTATTTTATTTAAGGATAGTGATCATATGAAGCCATTTATTATCACATAGCTGTTTGGCTCCTTTTTAAATCATAATGGTAACAGAAATCACCCAAATGGCCCTGATCAAAAGTTTACATACCCTTGAATGTTTGGCCTTGTTACAGACACACAAGGTGACACACACGTTTAAATGGCAATTAAAGGTCAATTTCCCACACCTGTGGCTTTTTAAATTGCAATTAGTGTCTGTGTATAAATAGTCAATGAGTTTGTTAGCTCTCATGTGGATGCACTGAGCAGGCTAGATACTGAGCCATGGGGAGCAGAAAAGAACAGTCAAAAGACCTGTGTAACAAGGTAATGGAACTTTATGAAGATGGAAAAGGATATAAAATGATGTCCAAAGCCTTGAAAATGCCAGTCTGTACTGTTCAATCACTTATTAAGAAGTGGAAAATTCAGGGATCTCTTTGATACCAAGCCAAGGTCAGGTAGACCAAGAAAGATTTCAGCCACAACTGTCAGAAGAATTGTTCAGGATACAAAGAAAAACCCACAGGTAACTTCAGGAGAAATATAGGCTGCTCTGGAAAAAGACGGTGTGGTTGTTTCAAGGAGAAAATTATGTGGATATTTTGAAGCAACATTTCAAGACATCAGCCATGAAGTTAAAGCTAATGGGTCTTCCAAATAGACAATGACCCCAAGCATACCTCCATAGTTGTGGCAAAATGGTTTAAGGAAAACAAAGTCAAGGTATTGGAGTGGCCATCACAAAGCCCTGACCACAATCCGATAGAAAATGTGTGGGCAGAACTGAAAAAGCATGTGCAAGCAAGGAGGCCTACAAACCTGACTCGGTTACACCAGTTCTGTCTGGAGGAATGTGCCAAAATTCCAGCAACTTATTGTGAGAAGCTTTAGGAAGTCTACCCAAAACATTTGACCCAAGTTAAACAATTTAAAGGCAATGCTACCAAATACTAACAAAGTGTATGTAAACTTCTGACCCACTGGGAATGTGATGAAATAAATAAAAGCTGAAATAAATCATTTTCTCTACTATTATTCTGAGATTTCACATTCTTAAAATAAAGTAGTGATCCTAACTGACCTAAGACAGGGAATGTTTTCTACAATTAAATGTCAGGAATTGTGGAAAAACTGAGTTTATATGCATTTGGCTAAGATGTATGTAAACTTATGATTTCAACTAATATATATATATATATATATATATATTTCACACATTATAACTGCCTGCATTTCTCACCCCCACCCCTTGCCCCCTTTCTTTCACCTGCAGTTCAGTCCAGTTCTCTGGGATTTACCTGCTCAGATGTTTCATAGCACATGTAACAGGAAATCTACATCTTACTGCTAAACAGATTTGAGCGTACTGCACTGCCTCTGTCTGGTGACACAATGTTATCTGGGATGGTGTGACAAAAACAGTTTAAAAAAGACTGATTTAAAATGATTGATTGGCTTACTTGCATGTTTTTGCACTCACCAGCATTTATACTTTCGAGTTACAGCAATGAAATGTTCAAGTTGAAGGTATGTATATTACTTTCAAATGCAGAGACTGGAATATCAGCACTATTTTACTTGTTTCATGATCCATGGAATAGCCAATTGTCACTGTATAAACTCCCTGACTCAACTCAAATATCTGAACAAGCTTCAAGGATGGAACATACCCAGATCTTAAGTTCCTGTCCGTTGATGTAAAGACAAAAATAATATTTGTTCTTCCAAATAAAATGGTAGAAAGTCTTGCACTGAATCGGTTGTGAGTGATCAATGTAGAGAGAGACTGTTCAACTTTTGTCTCCCAGTAAAAAGTGTCACTTTTAAGGTGTCTGCTAAATGACTACTTGCCAATTATTAGATTAGTTATACCTACACTGATGAGTGAAAACATTATGACCACTCACAGGTGAAGTGAATAACGACGATCATCTCCTAACAAGGCCACATGTCAAGGTCTGGGTAGATTAGATGGTAAGCGAACAGTCAGTTCTTGTAGTCAACGTGTTGAATTGAGGAGAAATGGGCAGGGGTAAAGACCTGAGAGACTTTGACAAGGGCCAAATTGTTATGGCCAGAATACTGGATCAGAGCATTTCTGAAACGGCAAGGCTTGTGGGGGGCTCCCAGTCAGCAGTGGTGAGAACCATCCGACAGTGGTCTGAGGAGGGGAAAACATAAATGTTTGGCACCCATCAATGCATGAGGGCAACGAAGGCTATACCATCTGGTCTGAACCAACAGAAGGTCTACTGAGGCACAAATCACTGAAAATTTTAATGATGGTTACTGGAGCAATGTGTCACAACAAACAGTGCATTTCACCTTGCTGCGTATGGGGCTGCGTAGCTGCAGACCGGTCAAAGTGCCAATGATGACCCCTGCTCACCGTTGAATGCACCTACAATGTGCACGTGAGCATCGGAACTGGACCATGGAGCAGTGGAAGAAGGTCACCTGGTCCAATGAGTCCTGTTTTCTTTTATATCACGTGGACTGCCATGTACATGTGCACCATTTACCTGGGAAGTGATGGCACCAGGATGCACTGTGGAAAGATGACAAGCCGTTGGAGGGAGTGTGATGCTCTGGGCAATGTTCTGCTGGGAAACCTTGGGTTCGGCCATTCGTGTGGACGTCAGTTTGATGTGCCACCTACTTAAACATCGTTGCTGACCAGGTACACTTCATGGCAATGATATTCCCTGATGGCAGTGGCCTCTTTCAGCAGGATGATACACCCTGCCACACTGCACACATTGTTCAGGAATGGTTTGAGGAGCATGATGAAGAGTTCAAGGTGTTGCCTTGGCCTCCAAATTCCCCAGATCTCAATCCAATTGAGCATCTATTGGATGTTCTGGACCAACAAATCCGATCCATGGCAGTTCCACCTCGCAACTTAAAGGACTTGAAGGATCTGCTGCTAATGTCTTGGTGCCAAATACCACCGGACAACTTCAGGGGTCTTGTTGAGTTCATGCTTAGGCGGGTCGGCGCTGTTTTGGTGGCACACGGAGGACCAACAGCATATTAGGTAGGTGGTCATAATGTTTTGGCTCATACCAAATGTTAGGTGTATACTTGATGTTAAAGTCAGTAAGTGGGTAACAGATGGGCTTTTCTCACTTCAACTTGTTAACATATTGTTATTTTTGACCCTGGTTAAACATAATCCTGATACCTTGTTCAATGTTCATACTTCACCTTGAGTTAGTAATTAATTCTGGGTAGTCATGTTTTACACGCATTTGTACAACACTCTGAGTTAATGTTCTAATTTGTAAATTTTATTAACATCAGTTGAATGAGTACAGTGCACCTGTTTTAGGAAATGCTTTTTGTCTGATCTTTAAGGGAAAGTTCACCCAAATATTAAGCTTCTGTCATTATTTACTCACCCTCATATTCTAAATCTGTATGACATTCCTTCTTAGGCTGTTTTAAAAAGTTAATTAAGTTTTTGATTTCTTTACCTTCATTTTTATGCATTTATATTTTTACATACCCTGAGGGAACAGTGTGCAGCAAGTTAAATTCCATAAATGAACTTTGTGCATAGTTACACAAGCTCAAAAAGAGTTTTGTTTTTTAAAGTTTAACTTTGTACCATGTGTGTGTCCATGTGTCCATGCCTTTTAATTGGTACTTTAAAAATAACATTCATACAATTTATGGCTTTCTTGTAACCATCTGTATTCTTCTCTGACACTCAAAGCATGGAGTCAGGTAGGCATCCTTTCTTCCTCCCGTAATGACAGCAGGGGTGGTGATGGTACAGGGCTGTACCTGGAGATAAACTATAAAATTTAAGTGCCACAATATTATAGAAATGCAAGATGGTGCAATCGCATTTACTGTGCCCAAAGTTAACTTTGACATTTTTTTTTTTCACCCACTCATACTCTTTTATGTGTTTGTATTTGAACACTGACCCCATAAAACTTTTGCAGCAAGTTAATTTTTTATTTTTCAAAACTTTTCCTCTGAATTTTATAGCCCATGGGAAAATATTAAAGCACTAGGGAATGAGTTAAAGTTCTCTACGAGTCTCTTGACACACGGGATGTAGGAGAGAGGGAACACAGGGGTGATAGAAATTGCTTTAGGAAAATGTAAAGGACCTAACTTGTTTAACTTAATTTGGAGTCTTAGCGACTTAATCCAAATCAGCCTCTCAGAAGACAGAGCCATCATCTCTGTGATTGGAATCTACACCTTTGACCAGTTTCTTAATTGATTTCCCCTTAGGATCCTACTTTAAATTTTTCCCTTAATTCGAACTTTTATTTTATTTATTTTAATTTTTTTTCAACATGTGCACACCACAGCCCATCTGCCTCGCCAATGCAACCATCTGCTCAGGCAAGTCCTGCCTGTTGCCCCCTAATAACTTCAATCAGATTCTTGGCGTGGTGATGAGCACTGTTATGACCGTCATGCTGGCCATGGTCATGTTTTCAATGGGCTGTACTGTTGAGGCAAAAAAGCTCTGGAGTCACATCTGCAGGCCCTGGGGCATTTTCATTGGTTTCCTCTGCCAGTTTGGCATTATGCCCTTCACAGCCTTTGCTCTTGCTCTGGCCTTCAACGTGCTTCCAGTCCAAGCTGTAGTCATCATCATCATGGGCTGTTGCCCTGGAGGTTCCAGCTCAAACGTTATCTGCTATTGGCTTGATGGTGACATGGACCTAAGGTGAGACCACATTTTTTAAACAGTGCAGAAGTATCATTCGTAACCAATGCTCAAATACTTAAGTAGGCTAACTTTGCTTTTGTTATTGACATGTTTTTTTCCCCTCATGAAAAACACAAATGTTGAATGTTCCTCGTATTAAGCTAGCAAATGGAATATTTTGAGCAAAATTAGGATGTTTTCCTCGCTGTTTTGTAGTGGGCGCAGTGTGTTATGCATTCTTTTGTTCTTTGTGGACTTTGGGGTTCTTTGGACGTCATCATCCACCACTGAAAAAAAGAAAAATAAATTGGATATGAGATTGTTTAATCTGCATATAGCCACATATCTCAAAACTTGCATAGATGCATTCTACATCCCCCTGTCCTTCTGAGTTCGCTCCGTCAAGGTAGCTAGGCAAGACCGGTTTTTTCAGTTTTATTCAAGTCCATTCTTTGCGTTCCTAACAATACTGAGAATAGCTGTCAAATATGATCCTGAGTGACTTATTACCCACAATTTTGGAAGAAGCCATTTATTTAGGAAAATTTTTAAATAATTTAATTGTCATGTGGACATTGCCAAATACAGTTTCATAGCCATTAAGAAGTATTTATGGCCGGTATTTTTCCTTAATTATGATATGGCAAAAGCCTAATATTAGACCCTCTGTGAACCTGATATTTTTAATATGCCATCTGCTTAATTTGAAGTGCACGGACTGAAAGAACAGTTGTTCAGAACACTTTATGATGCCTGTTTCCTGCAGTATCAGCATGACAGCATGTTCTTCCATCCTGGCTCTCGGCATGATGCCTCTTTGTCTACTCATCTACACCTCAGTCTGGACTTCTGCCGATGCAATCCAGATCCCTTACGACAGCATTGGTAAAACTTTGTTCTAGCATCAGACTTGGCCTGAGGTTGCTCTTAACATAAGTCGGAGTGGAGATTTTCCATTTTATGTACAGGATTTTGTCAGATGGATAAATAGACAACAAGGGGTCTTGTAACTTAAATCTCATTCATTTTCTTTCTAGGGATCACACTTGTGAGTTTACTTGTGCCTGTTGCTGTTGGAATGTACGTGAAACACAGGTGGCCCAAAGCAGCAAAAAAGATCCTCAAAGTGTGTTGTTATTTCTTTGCATTTGTGTCAAGAATTCATATTTCAGGTTATTAAGAGTGGCTCGATCCGCTTCATGTGTGTTATTTCTTTCCATGTAGGTTGGATCAGCAGTGGGAATCATCCTCATCATTATTATCGCCGTGGTAGGTGGTGTGCTGTACCAGTCCTCATGGACCATTTCTCCTTCTCTCTGGATCATCGGAACTATTTATCCCTTTGTCGGCTTTGGTCTTGGCTTTCTGTTTGCTCGCTTTGTGGGACAACCTTGGTACAGGTAAAAATTAGTAAAGTACTTCTTCCCACATAACATGTTTGTAGGAGCGGTTGAACTGTAGTTCAAATGCCTGACACAAGTTCAGGTTCAGTTTACGTCACATTTACATTAGCTAGGTTCTATACGTTAGCTAATTCAGGGTTTTCAAACTTGGGTCTGGGACCCCCAGGGGGCCACAAGGGAGTGCTAGGCAATCTGTAGAAAATTTCAGGGAAACAAAAGTGTTTACATTTACCAAATTTGATTAATATCATGAAATCATTATTGTGTTCTTTTGACAACCATAGTTTTTAACAGTAAGAAAAAGTGATCTGCATAGAGTTTCATAGATAATTATTTATATCCAAGTATCTCTCCTATCTCTCCTTCATTGTAACATTTTAGCTTTCAAGAACTGTTTGTATTTGTGTTTCTAGGGATTTTCTCTTTGTCACTGTTCCCATTAGCTTGCTCTGTACAACTCCTTTGAAATAGTATTTAATGTGATAAGTGCTATATAAATACATTTGGTTTCTCATGAACTAACAATGAACAATAATTTTTAACACCATTTATTTGTCTTAAAATGTAAAATTGTAATATACTATTGATCACTGTTAGTTCATGTTAAGAATGCATTAATGTTAACATAAAAAATGTATTATTGTATATATAAATGAACATTAACCAAGAATAATAAATGTTAAAAGTTTTTAAGTGCATTATTCGACCATGTTAACTGTTACATTACATATACATTACAAAGAAATTATTAATATTTTAAAAATGACTGAAGTGAAACTGTTATGCAGTGAATATAAGGTCCTTGATGGCCCAAGTCTTGTTATCTGTGTTGCTTAATTTCTTGTGAATGTGATTCCAGGTGTCGCACCATTGCTTTGGAAACAGGCATGCAGAACGCTCAGCTATGCAGTACTATTACTCAGCTGTCTTTCACCCAGGCGGAGCTTGATGTCATGTTTGCCTTCCCCTTAATCTACAGTATCTTTCAGCTGGTTATAGCTGGGATTGCAGTGGGAAGTAAGATGGCACTCTTGTCCATTCTACATTTAAGCACTGGGAATATGATTTTGATTGTGTAGTGTCATTTACAACCATTATGTAGCTAGAATCCTACATTAGTTTATTTTTTAATGGTACAATAAATTATATGCAAACTGTGGGGATAAGCATGTATGTGTATTTTGAATTCACCTTAATTTAAAGTTTTAATTACTCAGTATCATGAACTCCTGTATGTATTTTCAGTTTATTACTCACTGAAGCACTCCTGTCAGAAGAATTCAGCAGAGGAAGATGGGGAAAGTGCACAGAGCACTATTGAGTTGGGCTCCAATAAGGAAAAGCAGAATTATGCCTTGGAGAATGGTGGCTTTCAGCGTGATGAGAATGACAACACAGAGGAAAAGGGCAAAGGTACGCAGTTGTGAGCTAGCATTAAACTCATCCTCACACTTGCCTGTGTGACTGGACGAGTCAAGATTGACCTCCTCTAGTGGGAGGTGTAATCTGCAAGTTCACATAGTTCAGTTTATCATTGTGTAAGCTATTAAGTACTGATTATCATCTACAACCAAAGAGTGTATAATTTGCCAACCCCAGAACATAGGTCTCTCAAGACAACTGGACTGACTTTTCCATATTAAAAAATCCTTCAATTCTACAGTATGTTTCTATGATGACTGCCCACAAATTTACGAACACAAAACTCAACACTAAATTGTGTATGGTATTGACTATAGTCAAGTTTTGTCTTTTGCCTGCAACATTCAATTTATATTACATTGTACATTCATTGTGTAAATAAAATAATCTATTGATCGACTGGAATATTATCACTTCTCTTGAAAGCCCTTCGGTGGAAATATTGACGTGTCCAAAACATGTAAATAATTCCAAACTATAACAGTGTAGTAAAGAAGAGAAATCTGAGTCCTTAATATAAAATATATATTGTATATATGGTGCATATATCAAGGAGGTTGAATGCAAACTAATTTATTCAAATGTTTTTGTACTTTGTATACACATAATTATAATGGGATTTGTTTTTCTTTTGTTTTTTTTTTTTTTTTGCTTTCTGTATTTTTATGTATGATACCACACATTTGGAAACATTTTAACCTTGTTAGAGAACACAAGCAATGAGATGTTTTATAGCATTAATTGCTCCACAGCATTCCATTTAAAAAATTGTTTTATTTTGTATGTGTTGTATTTAAATGCATCCAAACAACATGAATAAACGTATATTTCAAATATGTGACGTAAGATTTTGATCCTTTAGCAAACATCAAGGTTTTATTATTATTCCATACAATTTGAAAAATGTTGACTTTTAGCTTAAGACACTTATTATATTTGGCCTGTATTATAACATGCATTAGATTGATGTGAGGCAGCTCTTAAATCAGGTGATTTTCAAATTTCTCATTAGCTGAATCAATAATCAGCACAGACTGCATGAAAGATCTTTCGCCAGGGTTACAATTAAATAACATTCTAGATTGTGGTTCCAAAAATGCTCTGCATTAAGTAACTGCCAGTTACATACCCCTTGAAAGTGTGTCTTTGATATTTTCCAGTATTTATCATCTATTGATGTTTTTATTTTTTAGATTTCACTGCTTGAAAAGCCACGTATCAAGATGGTTCACTCCAACGCTCAAGTCCGTAAACACAAAGTTTCTGTTAGTTTACGGGTAGATGTCCTGCTGTGTCTAGTTTCTATACACTGCCCGAAACTAACCCATCTACCTTTACAGACACTCTTTTGCTCTTACTCGTAAATGTCTGCAGATTCCAGAGCAAACGCTTAATTCTCTAAGGCACGGACAGATAAATCTCTGGAAATAACCATACCTGTCCTAATAAACATCCATAAATCTCTGTATACATACAATTTTTAAATGCTAAAATGCCACTGTGTCCTTCCTAACACAAAATATGCTTTTGATAGTATCAAAACTTGGTTTTAAGAATTGCAGACAAAAAATGCAGCAAAGCTTTTTAATGTATAATATCAACATTTGGATAATATTGCTAAATGGTTCAATACCATACATGAAATAGCTATATCTGTTATTTAGAAACCCATTTAAATTGTCTGTTCATAATTATAACTGAAACATAAACACAAAATATTTATATTTAAAGGCATAAAGTATAGGATTGAATTCTTGTCAGTGAACAGAACACTGAGTGGCTGTCAATAAACAGACAAAACAAATGCAGCAAAACATTTAACAATAATAAGAACATTTGTACTGGTATATACTGTAGCTTTAAAATGTAAATGTTTCAATATACATGAGCAAAGCTATTAGTTTTATTAGTCTATTATTTAAAAACCTACTTAAAATTCTCTGTTCACAGTAAAAACAACTGTAAAAAAAAACTATATATATATATATATATATATATATATATAAATATATTTAAAATCACTAACAGTTCTTAAAATGCTTTTTTATACAATTAAATATAAAAGATACACAAAATATTAAAGAGCATTTTAAGAAGTTGTGTATGTTCTTTCAGGAGTCCTCCACCTCCATTATATAGTTCTTGCCAAACCTGTATACTGCTATTTGTTCTATGGAGCACAAAAGGAGAAATTCTGAATAATGGTCAAGCACAGGTTATTTCCAAGTCTTACGATAGCTTTGAGGAACATTGTGGGTAATAGACTGAACCCAGTGAAATTATAATTTACTCTAATGGGTCTTGAATGTGAAACACCAGCCGAACTAATTTGTGTCAATTTTTCATTAAACCATTTTCACGTAAAAGTTCTTACACTCTCTCTGTAATGTGTTTGCATTTGGAATATATATATATATATATATATATATATATATATATATATATATATATATATATATATAGAATTATGGGAATTATGTTGTGAGTAAACAAAATCCAAAATAAATCAAAACTGTGTTATATTTTAGCATCTTCAAAGTAGTCACCCTTTGCCTAGAATTTGCAGACATGTACTCTTGACATTTTCTCAATCAACTTCTTGAGGTATCACCCTGGGATGCTTTTTAAACAGTATTGAAGGAGTTCCCACCTATGTTGTGCACTTATTGGCTGCTTTTCTTTATTATTTGGTCCAAGTCATCAATTTATTTATTTTTTTTATTATTACATTTTAGTTTTATAATGAAATAAATTAATATGGTGGCACAATTATATTTTTGTCTACAAAACTAATTTCAAACATTTAAGCATACGCCTTCAGATCAAAAGATTTTTAAGATCATGAGAAACATTTATGTCAAGTGTTTAAAAACCTTTGACCGGTAGTGTATATATAATGGAGCAAGTTATGTTTTTAATTTTTGACCTATTTTTCCTCATAATTGTATAGTTCCTGGGCAGATTTTAAAGCTCTAAGCGACAGATCAAATTTAATTATGATTTTCTTGTCACCGAGATGCAGAAGAGAGGGATCCATGGTGGGGGGGGAAACGCTTACGAAAATGTAAGGGACCCGAAACATGGAATCTGGAATCTTAGCACACCTTCTGCATATCAGCCTCTAAGAAGACAGAACTATCCTCTCCTCAACCCTATGATTGGAATCTAGACTTTATACAAGTCTCTTGATTGATTTCTCCTCTGGAACTTACTATAAATTCTTAACCAATTCAAAATCATTGTTATCAACATGTGCAGATCACCTGCCCTGACAATGCCACTATGTGCTCAGGATGGTACCCCCTAATAACTTAAATCAGATCTTTGGCAAGGGGTTAATTGCTATGCTTTCTGTCATGCTGGCCTCAAGCATGTTTTCTAAGGGCTGCAGTGTTGAGGCAAAATAAGCTCAGGCCGCATCAACAGGCCTGCTGACTGGTGAACCAGATATGTCAGTATGACACGTGCTCACTGAATTTCATCTATCGATGGAATTGTAGTTGAAATTATTGAAGTTCATGTCATCTTACTAAATTATACTCTGTTGAAGAGGTTTATGAAGTGTTTGGACTGAAAGAATAGATGTTTAACACACTTTATGATGCCTGCTGCCCACAGTATCAGTATAATGGCATATTCTTCAATCCTGGCTCTCGGTATGATGCCTCTTTGTCTACTCATCTACACCTCAGTCTGGACTTCAGCTGATGCTGTCCAGAACCCTTTCGATAGCATCGCTAAATGTGTTCTAGTATCAGACTTCTATTGTCAGGCCTAAAGTTGATCTAAACACAAGTTAGAGAGGAAACTTTCCATTTCATGTGTTTGTTTGTTACCATGCATAACAATAAACTGGCAGAAAGCTAGACTAAAATTGGGTCTTCTGCCTTACATTACTTACTGCCCATTATGCCTACTGGCATTTAAGGCAGTAACGAAGGACCTTCACTCCTGTCTGTTTTGAGCCAGCCTCTGAATGGTTCTGCAGGTGTTATTAATGGCCTGAAGTTCACTGTCTACTGTTTGGCACCAAGTGTTCTTTGATCTTCTTCTCTTATGTTTCCCTTCTGGTGTCCAATGAAGGGCAGTTCTTGTGATGACCCCATGGTCTTTTCTGATGACGTGCCCAATCCATCTCCATCATCTTCTTGAGACGATAGTGTCCATGTCTTCCTGATTGCACTGAGTTAAGAGCTGTTGATTAGTGATGGCGTTCAGTCAGAAGATTCATAAGATTTTTGGGAGTTTACACATTTAGAATGTTGATAGCTAGGAGAGGTCATTTTTTGTCAGTCTCCAGCACTTTGAATCTTAGAGCAGAGTGGAAAGGACGCTATTCTGGTATAAAATATCTTGCGGCCACACCACCTTAGGCTTGCCTGATTTTGTCTGATCTCTCTCTGATCTTAAATGCTATTTATCTTCTTTCTATCAATCACGCTTGTGTACCTGTCGGTTTTGGAATGTACGTGAAATACACGTGACCCAAGATATCGGGAAAGATCCACAGGGTAAGGTTTTGTTTGTCTGCATTTGTATTGAGAATACACATTTTGAATTTGTATGTGTGGTGCTGCTTCACATTGTTTGTATGTATAGGTTTGATCAGTTATGGGATTCATCCTTTGCTTGATCATGGCAGTAATAAGTGCAGTGCTGTACCAGTCCTCGTCTCTTTGGATCGTCTGTTGCATTTATCCATTTGTCGGCGTTGGCCTGATCTCTGTTGGCTCGCTTTGAGGGACAACTTTGGTACAGGTAAATTCAGATCTTGTTTGAGGAATTTCCCAATTAGGTTCCCTGTCTGTTTCCCATTATTTCCTGTCCTCTCACTCTCTCTACTTTATGCATTTTAACAAAACTGTGATGCAGTAAATGCAAGGTCATTGATGACCCAAGTCTTGTTATCTGTGATGCTTCATTTCTTGTATGATTGCATGTGTCACACCATTGCTTTGGAAACGGGCATGCAGAACGCTCAGCTATGCTGTACTATTACCCAGCTGCCCTTCACCCTCACGGAGCTTAAGGTTATGTTTGCTTTCCCCTACTTAAACTACAAAATCTTCCAACTGGTTGTGGCTGGGATTGCAGGAAGAATGATGGCTCTCTTGTCCACTCTACATTTAAATATTGGGAATATGACAGAATTATGAATTACTTTAGTGTGTTTTCAATGGGACAATAAATTAGGACCTGCCCAGTTGCGTATATGCAGACTGTAGGGATAACATGTAATTTAAAATGTTGATCACTGATCATGAACCTCTGTATGTATTTGTATATGTTATAGTCAGAGGAGTTCTGTGGATGACAAAGGGGAAGACGCAAGAGCACAATTGAGTCTGGCATCATTAAGGATGAGCAGAATTACACCTTGGAGAATGGTGGCAAATGTACACAGTTGTGAGCTAGCGGTAAACTCATTCTCACTAAAATAATTCTGCACAATCAAAGAGTGTAGAGTTTAAGTCAACACCAAAACATAAGTCCCTAAAGAAAACTGGATTGACTTTCCCACATTATAAAAGTTCTTTATATGATGATTTATTAACACAAACCTGTATATTGTCTATGTATAATGTATTGCCAAGTTTTGATTTTTGTATTGTACATTCAATGTGTGCATGGAAAGATAAGAAACCATTCTAGCATTGAAATACACTGACTCTTCCTCAAAACCCTTTGAGTTATTGTCATAGTACATGTCATTTTAATCCTGTAGCATTAAGGTTTTATTATAATTCCATAACATTCCATGATTGTGCCTTTAAACTTGACCCATTTAACGCAAGATCGCTTATTTTATTGGGCCTGTGTTGTAACATGCATAAAAGAGATTGTTGTGATATAGCTCTTAAATCAGATGATTTCATTGACCTGAAAAATTATGTATTGCATCTGTGACAAATCTCCAATAGTCCTCTGAAAGGACACCAAATGTTTTCGATGAAATTTCTCATTTAGCTGCATCCTTTAGAGATAATGTGTTGAATGAAAGCTTAAAATCTTTGAAAGATTTCATTTATATTCAGATCTACATGTAGGTATACTCTGGTTCTGAAACTGCTCTGGCTGCATGAATGCATGACCAGGAAGCAGTGGTGATAAAGCAGAACTTTACTCTCAGCCTTTAGTTCTCTCTATTATATATAATTTATGTGTGAATACATTTTTTTTTTAAATACCAAGAAAAAAATGTAAATACATTTCCACTTTTTGTCTTTACCAACAACTTTTTTAACTTTAAGCCCCTATACACATGTTTACTAAAACTACAGAGAAATAGAGCAACGGACTAAAAGTCACGCATCTGTGGAACTGGCCACAAAAATGGGAAGTTTATTTCTTATGCAAATATCCGTGACATGGTTAATTACATCCAGTGTCAGATAGATAACATAAAGAATAATCAGAAGATAAAATCATGCTCTCTAAGGATTAATCAGGAATTGAAGTTGGCTCTTTTATTTTCAATCTTCATACTCCTTGTAAATACTACATGTGTATTTTCTTGGCTTGCTGGTAAATGTCTTCTCTACAAAGATGTGGAAGAATTTACTGTTAAAACAACCTGTGCTGGAAAAACAAACACAGCCTTTTGCTACCGCATCACTGACATTTAAAAAGGATCTCTGTGGGCTTCCGTCAGATTTAGGAAACTTTGCATCCAAATGGATCGTGACATATCTTATGGTGCCTTGGCTCCAGGTTCATTTTCCAATTTCGTTTCACTGGAATACCTTGAAATTACTGGGTGTTTTTCAGAGATCTCTCCGGAAGCCTTTACTGGTTTAGTAAATGTAACTTCTTCAAAATTGTCTTTCTTGCTAGAAGGATGTTGTGAGGTAGCTGTTGATTTCAGTGGCTTTCCTTCACTTACAAGTTTGTTTCTTTCACAATACAGTTTAGCATTAATGGCACCAAATGTCTTTGATACAATTCCTCATTTAAAAGAACTAAACATAGTTAATGTGTGTTTGAAAGATCTATCTGAGATTCTGTGTCGAGTGGCAAATTTGAAATCAAATTTGAAAAGTGGTTTATCTTTGTGATCATGAGCTATACAGTCTTAAGTTCCCAAACTGTTCTTTTTTCAACACCTATATTTGGATGTACAATCAGTACAATATGTAGATGAGGGAGCTTTGAAAGTGCTGGGAAATTTGTTTGTCCTGGAATTTGGTTTTAAAGCAGATTTGCGCATTTTTTTAAATTGGTGTAAATAAAATCCATACTTTGAAGTTCATGGTGAATATACTTAACGTTGATGAGTTGTGTAGAGCAGCAAAGTTGTATTCAATTGAAAATATAGATGTTCATTTTGCAGCTATTAACTTGCCACCCACACCTACCAATATCTGTGAAGAGGTTTGATGCCAATATCCATCTATCCGTGAAGAGATTAAAGCCATTGTTCTCAGATATGTGTCAGCATTTGCTGAGATTGTAAACATTTTAGATTTACATTTGATCTTCCAGATTTTTAGCAACCTATCAGTATTTAATGTAGTCAATCATGTGCTCAGACCAAATTATTTCCAATCTATTTGCTCGTCCTTTCCACAGTCAGTCAATCAGCTATCCATTATGACTCTAAACTCAAATAACATAGGTAAAGTAATCTCCCTTCAATTTGAGTGTTTCACAAATCTTGAAACTCTGGAGTTAGTCGCAAGTAATATTTCCATCATACATACAGTTGTGCTCAAAAGTTTGCATACCCTTGGAAAATTGGTAATATATGCACCATTTTTAAAGAAAACATGAGTGAGCAGGCAAAACACATTTCTTTTATTTCTTATGGGATTCATATTCAACTGTAGGTTATAACAGAATGGCACAAGTCTTCATACCCTTAGTTCTTAATACTGTGTATTGCCCCCTTTAGCATCAATGACAGCGTGCAGTCTTTTGTAATAGTTGTCTATGAGGCCCCAAATTCTTGCAGGTGGTATAGCTGCCCATTCGTCTTGGCAAAATGCCTCCAGGTCATGCAAAGTCTTTGGTCATCTTGCATGAACCGCACGTTTGAGATCTCCCCAGAGTGTCTCGATGATATTAAGGTCAGGAGATTGTGATGGCCACTCCAGAACCTTCACCTTATTCTGCTGTAACCACTGGAGAGTCAACTTGGCCTTGTGCTTAGGTCATTGTCGTGCTTGAATGTCCAAGAGCGTCCCATGCGCAGCTTTCATGCAGAAGAATGCAAATTGTCTGCCAGTATTTTCTGATAACATGCTGCATTCATCTTGCCATCAATTTTCACAAGATTCCCCATGCCTATAGAGCTCACACACCCCCAAAACATCAGTGAGCCACGATAATGCTTCACAGTGGGGATGGTATTCTTTTCACTATAGGCCTTGTTGACCCCTCTCCAAACATAGCGCTAATGGTTGTGGCCATAAAGCTCTATTTTGGTCTCGTCACTCCAAATTACAGTGTGCCAGAAGCTTTGAGGCATGTCAAGGTGTTGTCGGGCTTTTTTGTGGCATTGGCGCAGTAAAGGCTTCTTTCTGGCAACTCGACCATGCAGCTCATTTTTGTTCAAGTATCGTCATACTGTGCTCCTTGAAACAACCACACCGTCTTTTTCCAGAGCAGCCTGTATTTCTCCTGAGGTTACCTGTGGGTTTTTCTTTGTATCCTGAACAATTCTTCTGACAGTTGTGGCTGAAATCTTTCTTGGTCTACCTGACCTTGGCTTGGTATCAAGCGATCCCAGAATTTTCCACTTCTTAATAAGTGATTGAACAGTTCTGAATGGCATTTTCAAGGCTTTGGATATCTTTTTATATCCTTTTCCATCTTTATAAAGTTCCATTACCTTGTTACGCAGGTCTTTTGACAGTTATTTTCTGCTCCCCATGGCTCAGTATCTAGCCTGCTCAGTGCATCCACGTGAGAGCTAACAAACTCATTGACTATTTATACACAGACACTAATTGCAATTTAAAAAGCCACAGGTGTGGGAAATTAATCTTTAATTGCCATTTAAACCTGTGTGTGTCACCTTGTGTGTCTGTAACAAGGCCAAACATTCAAGGGTATGTAAACTATTGATCAGGGCCATTTGGGTGATTTCTGTTATCATTATGATTTAAAAAGGAGCCAAACAACTATGTGATAATAAATGGCTACATATGATCACTATCCTTAATCAAAATCAATGCCAAAATTTCACAATTTCTGCCAGGGTATGCAAACTTTTGAGCACAACTGTAATTTTGCTTTTATTGGATTCATCAAACTGACACATCTGAACCTCTGTAGCAACAAATTATCTTTCATTTATCAAGACACATTCAGTGGTCTACATGGACTAATGGTCCTAGATCTTCAAGAAAATCCAGTAGTTCAATTTGGACCAAAATCTTTTGGACATCTTATTAACCTTTGTACACTTCTGTTGGGAGATCTGAACTTCCCACCTCACATGTCACTGATCAAGCTGCATTTATCTGATATATTTGGAATAATTCCATATAATCTGAGTCACGTGCTAATTAGTTCAGGTCTGAGGCCAATGACTGGCAGCAATACCTCACTGAATCAGAACTTAGACTTCCACATCAAAGGGCAATATGTGACCATTGAGGATTGCAACAGTCCAATCTTGACATCTATAGTCACACTTCAGATAACTGCAGCATACGTAACCTGTGGAAAATAATTTATTGGGAAATATGTTAAATCAGTTGTCAACCTGGAATTCAAATCAATGTTCTCAGACAATATTGGAGATTTGGTAGTAATCAATGAGCTTGTTCATTTAAAAAGACTGGAAAACATTGATTTGTCTAAACAGCTAAGCGTCGCAATAATGTTTCACAATCTGACAAAACTACGAACACTGACCCTGATAACTGCAGAATATTCTTTCTGGATGGAAGTCTGACCAAGGACTTAAATGCACTGACAGGTCTAGTGTTGATGCCACAAGAAAATGTTAAAATTCTTCAAACCTTTGTGGAACATCTCACTAGTTTAAAGTACCTCCATCTCCTGGGGTTGCATCTGTACTGCAGTTGTGACACCTGACACCTTCAGCTTCCAGACTTTCCATTCTCAGACACTTCAGGAGTAGAAAGGCGAGGTGCTTGTGTTCTTGACAGAAATTATAGCTCCTGCACCAGTTCATCACTTCCTTCAGGTGTGCAGACATGTTTCTGAAGGAGAAAACCTTCCTCAGTGAGCTCAAGAACTTCCTCTTCTGACAGACTGCAGCTTGGCTTGAAAAGTCCACTTTCACTCGTGGCTCCAGGGACATCATCTTCAAGAAAGACTGATCAAAGTTATGAAAATAAGCAGTGTTATGAAACAAGCAGTTATTTTTGCACAGAGCATGATTTTTCATATGGATTTAATATGAGTAGCAAGAGCAAAACCAGTAACATATTAACTTCATGAACTTGTAGGCCAAATACCTGTTTGGGAGTTTTATAAGGTTGTCGAAGCACAACCTTCATGTCCAATCCAGAGCGAGAGGCTTCTGGAAGATTGTAAGCAAACAGAAGAACATAACATGAGCATGCATATAAAAACATAGTAAAAAACAAGTACAACAAGATACCCCAAATAACCTGGTCATTGCAGTAAAACTGCAGTCCCTAGGTCCAGACTAGAGCCTTCATTGAGACCAGCAGCTAATATTGGCATTATCTCTCTCTCCTTTCCTCCCTGGTCCTCTTCCTCCCCTTTGTCCCCAAACAGCCTGCTATGGAGAGAAGTTTTTAGGGTTTTTTTCTCTTTTAAGATCCCTAAAGATTCTGTAGAGCCTTCCTCCATCAGGAGGTCAGGATGTGAGAGGCACAGGACGTCTTTGAGGTCCCCCGGCAGGTTGAAGTCGGTCAGGTAGGCCATGGGCTGGGACTGAGCGACCTTCTGGAGGGGTTCAGTGGATTTTCTGTACATGGGCCCAAGGGCTCTCAGAATACCTTTGAAAAAAACCCTAAATGAAAAAAAAAATGCTTTAATTTAATTAAGGAATAAGCCACAAGATGTAGTGTGCTATTGTGATTTTACCATGGGTGAGAGGTGAGTATGGACCATAAACTTACCAGAGTTGACTGAGCATGCTGGTTATCACCACATTCAGCACAATGAATTCAGCCAGTGCAAGGTGCTGTCATATCCGTGTAATTGGGATGTAAAGGATCACCGCCATATACAGTTAATCTGTTCTTCTATCACAACACCTTTTATACACTGTCTATCATTTTCTTTTATTCCCGGTTTTGGGCAAAAATATAAACCACTTTGTGCTTGCACAAAATCAAAGTCAACACAGTGCTCAACAAAAAGGATTTTCTTCTGACATTTATATTTTAGTAACATTTATATACTGTATATATGAGAAAAAATATATGTTTATAATGAGCATTTAATGTTAAGTTCTTTACCAAAAAAACAAACAAACATAAAATACTAATTTATTAGGTTTTTCATTTTTCAGTAAAACCTGGAAATTACATAGCTGACACTAATGTAACATGACAGCTATAAATCCATACTCACTTTTGCAGGAAAACAATGGCACATGGTGCAAACCTTTTCTAACTGATGCTTCTATTTGCTTCTTGTATAACCTTAGCTGTGTGGGTTAGTGCTTCGTTGCCTACAAATGATGTAATCCGTGCTAATGGAGTGGACCAATATCTTGCCAAATCTCAGTGATCATACAGGACATGGTTGTGAACATTAAGGATACTAAAAAAGCATGGCCGCATCGTTCCAAGGTTCAGGCTAAAAGGCTGGAGGCGCCAAGTAGTTTGAGACAGAACCACTCTAACATGGGCTGACTGGGAACGTCACACTCCCCAACCTCTGTTCCAGCATCTCTAGAAAGAAAATAAACACACATTTTCAAAACTATGAATGGGAATGATCAGAAAAATAAAAGAAAGAAATCACAAAACCGTAAAGTGTGTTGTCCACTAAACCCATCTTACCTCTGAAATGCGTTTGGACACAATTCCTTCAGGTCTTTTATTGCTGCTTGTAACTTCATCTCTTTTAAGCGGTTTACACATTGTTCAACCTGCAGATAATGCAAATATGAGCCTATACATTTAAAGTAAAAATATCAATGGGCGAACAATTGGATCTTACTGTCCAGTCATTACACAGGAAACAATAATTTTTTTGCGACACTGGGTTCCCACCTGTTTTAATGCTCCAAAGGGCTTGTGTAGTCTGAAAATGTTTTTCAAGACGTAAAGTAGTTCGTACAACACACGGATTTCTGTCTGTAGAACGTTACTGCATAACAGGGTCAACACCTTCTCGCAGTCAGAAAGCAGACATTCAATCAAGATACCTAGAAAGAGAAGCACCAATTCAAAATAAACCAAATAATCTGATGTGTTTTATCTAAAGTGACTTACAATACACTTAAAGGGATAGTTCACCCAAAAATGAAAATTCTCTCATCTTTTACTACCCTCCTGGCATCCCAGATGTGTATGACTTTCTTTCCTCGGCTGAACACAAAGATTTTTAGAAGAATATGTCAGCTCTGTAGGTCCATACAATGCAAGTGAATGGGTGCCAAAATTTTGAAGCTCCAAAATCCACATAAGGGCAACATAAAAGTAATCCAGACTACTCCAGTGGTTAAATCAATGTCTTCTAAAGCAATATGATAGGTTTGGGTGAGAAACAGATCAATATTTAAGTCCTTTTTTTTATATTTTTATATAAATTCTCCTCCTTGCTCTGCCAATCTCCACTTCAGTTTCACTTTCCCATTCTTCTTCTTCTGTTTTTAGTGATTCACTGGCTTAATGCAGAGAGGAGAATTTATGATAAAAATTACTTAAATATTGATCTGTTTCTCATCCATTCCATCACATCGTGTTTGAACACATGGATTTAACCACATGAGTCATATGGATTTCTTTTATGCTCCCTTTATGTGGATTTTGGAGCGTCAAAATTTTGGCACCCGTTCACTTCCATTGTGAGGACCTACAGAGCTGAAATATTATTTTGAAAATCTTACTCTGTGTTCTACAGAAGAAATAAAGTCATACACATCTGGGATGCCAGGAGGGTGAGTAAATAATGAAAGAATTTTCATTTTTGGTTGAACTATCCCTTTAATGCAAATTGAGTCCTCCCAGTGTAGCCTGAAGAAAAGGGATTAGTTCACCCAAAAAATAAAACTCATTCATGAAAAAATAATATTCATAAAAATAAAATTTTTTTTAAAAAAATTACACACACCCTCATGAAGTTCAAAACCTGTGTCACTCTCTTTCTTCTGTCAAACACAAAAGGATATGTTAGGGTGGATGTTAGCTTCAGTCACCATATAATTTGAATGAATCTTTTTTTCTAAAGAATTAAAGTCAATGGTGACTTATAGTGCCTATAACTAATAGACTATAGACTTATAACTAAAAGCCTCAGTCACCTCCCTAGCATGTCCTTTTGTGTTTCAAGCGAAAACAGAAAGTCGTGTCATTCCAGAATTAGAGGACAATTTAGGCATCAACACTTTTGAAAAACTGACCCTTTATTTTATCATTTTCTGTTATGTATTTAAGAAAAACAGGTAATAAACCATCAAGTAATTTGATTCGTCCAGCTCAGGCATCAAAGGTAAACATTTTTATGAGATGTTTTATTTGTTATGTGCTATACTTGGCGCAACCCTGTTACGAATACTTAGGAACCTGAAAAAAGTATATTTTAAAATACTGTTTAATAAATCTTTTACCGTTAAGAAAGTCACATTCACATTGAATACTCATTTAATTTCAGATAAGACTTGACATATTAATTTAAGCAACTTTTGAAATCTGTCTTGCCCAACTTTTCAATAGTCACACATTTTTTTCAGTATTTATTTTCAAATATTTGCTCAAATACATTATACATATAATAGTTCAAACTATTAAAAGGACAATAGGTGGGGCCTGGGTAGCTCAGCGGGTATTGACGCTGACTACCACCCCTGGAGTCACAAGTTCGAATCCAGGGCGTGCTGAGTGACTCCAGCCAGGTCTCCTAAGCAACCAAACTGGCCCGGTTGCTAGGGAGGGTAGAGTCACATGGGGTAACCTCCTCGTGGTCACGATTAGTGGTTCTCGCTCTCAATGGGACACGTGGTAAGTTGTGTGTGGATTGCGGAGAGTAGCATGAGCCTCCACATGCTGTGAGTCTCCGTGGTGTCATGCACAGCAAGCCATGTGATAAAATGTGCGGATTGACTGTCTCAGAAGCGGAGGAAACTGAGACTTGTCCTCTGCCACCTGGATCGAGGTAAGTAACTGCACCATCACGAGGACCTACTAAGTAGTGGGAATTGGGCATTCCAAATTGGGGAGAAAAGGGGATACAAATTTTTAAAAAAGGACAACAGGTTAAACCCTTTTGAGCTGAGAAAATCATTTAAGATTATTTTAATAAAAATGATATAGTAACAGGGTTGCGCAAAGAAACAGGGTTGAATGGATACATTGCTTTTGATTGTAGATCATGACATAAATGTGACAAATAAATACTCTGGACTACAGGAATGTTGTTTATTAATATTTTTATATATCTTTTCAATGAAGGATCAACAGGATAAATAGGAATGATAAAAAATAAACATGTCAACAAGACCACAAACTGGATCTGATCGAATATTCAATGGACAAACATAAAAAAATTATGTTTCAGTAATCATATTACAGTAGGCCGACAACCTGGCATTAAAATGAATGAGCATATCAAAAATAGTCATGAACTTTCTGTATTTTTCTGCTCGCTGTTCAACTTTTCCTCAAATGATCCTGTAGTTTCTGCAACTCCCTTTTTAATTTTGCTTTGGCAGCCCTCCTTTTTCTTCTCCCAAGGTCACGTTGCCTAAAAGAAACATAAACATAAATATATTGTCACTTAATCATTTCACCTGCAGCAAAATAGACATCGCCAGCCATTAACTGTAATCATATAAATACTTTCATTATTGATTTCACAGTAGCAATTTATTTGAGGGTAGTTACCCAGTAATTAATAGATATAAATTACTTACTAATGATGGTTATTATAAAGTGTTACCCATGTAATAATTACATACATATTATACCTATCAGGTAAAACTGATGCCTATTTCACTGTTCATTGTACAGATACAGTTCCTTTACCTTTCTTTACTTAAATATATCCTTATGATCTGTGCGTACACTAACTTGCATTCCTCAATAACTTAAACTTCTGTTCTGACCTTGAAGTCCCAGGTTGACAGCTGACTGGAGATTCTGGTCTGACTAGAGGATCAGGGCTGACTGGAGGGGTGTTTAATCCTTCAAATACCTTTTTCATGGCATTACTCCTCTTATGAGCCTCTCTCCACTTTTTTCGCTGGGCACGCTGCTCTCTAACACTGCTGTCTTTTTGCCTTCTTCCCTGTTTCTACATTTGTCCTCCACTTCTTTTTCTGAGTACTGCTGTCTCCTCTGTTCATCAGCATCACACCTGGCACAGTAAAGCCTCTGCTTTTTCAGCAGCGCTCAATGGTGTGCCAGAACTCTGTAGAAATCAATTACATTTTTTTTTTTTTTTATTGTCTATTAACCTGTTGAAAATGATCTGAATATGATTTAAACACAGTTTAATTCATTTTGGGTTATTAATCCCATCCAGGTAGTTGTTGCAACCTTAACATGCTTAGGCAACCTGGTGGCAATAAAAGAAAAAAGGCAATTAATATACTGGAAAATACAGTAATACATTTAAAACATGTTGATTATACTAAATTATACATACACATTTAATTTTACTATAGATAATAGATTGTCCCTTCTGAGTGAACTGAAGGAAATGCAACCCTGTTACTCTAATTACAGTAACAGGGTTGCAAATGTTAGCTTTTTTCTCAGGAATAGATGCTAGCTGTGGAATGAAATGTTACTGTCAAAGTCAAGGACAAACTTAGTTACATAAATAAAGAAAACTTTGAAATGTATTTGTCTTATTCTGATAATATGAGTAACAGGGTTGCGTTGGCTAGAGTGACACACTCAGTCAAGGCTGAAAAGTTTGGAAAAATCAGAAAAATAGAAGAGAGGATTTACCTTTGGTGTTAGCAAATGGCTTGATGATGTAATTTCCTCTGTGTCATTTGGCTCACTGTTTTGTCTCTTCCTCTGCCAGGCTAAATAACAGTGTTGCGCGCACGTTGTGGGACACAACTTCAGTGCATAATTACTATTATTTAATATATGTTGATGATTAAACAAATTATTTTAACAATTACAGGAGACATATATCAACAAAATCATACCAAAAAAAAAAAAAAGAAATGTTATATTTGATATGCAAATTGCTCATCAAGAAGGTGGGACAAGAGAAAAATGCCATTTTAGGGGGTGCTCGAGAGCTTGGTATTTTAAATAATATTTTTGGAACCACTTTCTTCTACAACTACAGTATATTTACATTTAGTCTCAGGACAAGTATAATTTACACAACAAGTGTTAGTATTTTGTGCATGGATTATTTGAAATTTCATGGGTGGGACAGAAAATGTCCTCCAATTCTGGAATGTCCCAGTCATAATGGGTTGTAATAACATGAGGGTGTGAAATAACAGGTATCTTTTTTTTTCTTTCAACTAACCTTTAGTGTCTTGATGAAGAAGCAATGGTGATAGCCCATTCATGGATCAACCTTTGTGGGTTTGAGCAACCTTTCAGTTACCAGCACTGATCTTTAACCACTATTAAATCTGTTTATTTGCATAGCCATTTTCATGAGTGTAATGATGGGTATAGTAAACAATAGCATGTTGTGCAAACCTATTCTAACTAATACTTCCATTTGCTTCTTGTAAAACCTTAGCTGTGAGGATTAGTGCTTCATGGTCTAAAAATGATGGAATCTGTGCCAATAGAGTGGACAGGACCAGTATGCCAAACCACAGTGATCATACAGGACTTAACAGTTAATTTAAGGACACTGTAGTACAATGCTGTAGGACTTTCCGGACAAACACAAAGGGAGTTCAAAACATTGTATTCAGCACAATGTACAGTATGTAGACATAATAGAAAATCTACAAGAGTATAATTACTTTACAAAATGAAAACAGTACCAATCATAATGACAATATAATTAATACACAATATTGCAGGGGCTACACCAACCCTAGTACACAAGTCTAAAATGCGACCATCTAAAGACGTCAGAAGTTACGATTTAAATCCTTTACCACTGCAGACAAATAAAATCACATGAGCATAATTTCACATGAACCCTTAAAGGCCCACGTGTGAGCCATGGGTTCCCATCAGCTGCAGGGAAACAATTTTATTTATTTATTTATTTATTTTTTTGTGTGTGTATCCAATTTCTGTCTATATGTAAGGAAACGTACTCGTTGAAGCAGAAAATACAATCCGACTCGAATGAACATATTTCGTGGTTTGTCCAGTATTTTAGAGGAAACATTACATAACAGTTAACAAGATGAGGTATAGAAAGTTAATTAGTTGTTTTCAAGGTTCAGGCAAAAAAGATCACCATCTTCCACCATCTACTCGTCATTATCATTATTATAAAAATGTACATCTTATTTGTGTTGTAGTATCTATGCAATAATTTGTGAATTGACTTCCTCCAGTACAGATTCTTCTGTTCTGCCCTGTACTGTGAGTCCATGGTTTGCACCGGCAGTAGGGCACTCCATTAACTCCATAACATTTTCCAGAAGTTTCGGGGAGGTGAGGGCTCAGTATGCGGTCTGTATTACATAAAATTAATATGAATGAAAAATAACCTGTTCGTTTTGGTGTAATCAAAACCCAACTTTCCTTGTTACATTATATATATATATATATATATATATATAAACTATGTCATCCAATACCACCATTACATGTGAGGTTAATTTAAAACATTTAAGTCATATGAAAGTGTGCTGTGTGTAAAGTGATTTAAGGCTGGTAAATAAATAAATAAATTCCCTAACCCTTCAAAGTCACAGAGTTGGTCTCTGAAGTCAAAAATTGTATACAGTTTATTACTTAAAGGGATAGTTCACCCAACAAATTGAAAATTCTCTCATCATTTACTAACCTTTATGCCATCCAAGATGTGTATGACTTTCTTTCATTTGCAGAACACAAATGAAGATTTTTAGAAGAATATGTCAGCTCTGTAGGTCCATACAATGCAAGTGAATGGGGGCCAAAATTCTGAAGCTCCAAAATCCACATAAGGGCAACATAAAAGTAATCCAGGCAACTCTGGTGGTTAAATCCATATCTTCTGAAGCAATATGATAGGGGTGGGTGAGAAACAGATCCATAGTTAAGTCAATTTTTACTTAAATTCTAATCCTTGCTCAGTCAATCTCCACTTTACTTTCATTTTCTCATTCTTCTTCTGTTTTGGTGATTCACATTCTTTGTGCATATCACCCCCTACTGGGCAGGGACAATAATTAATGATAAAAAATGACTTGTATATTGATCTGTTTCTCATCCACACCTATCATATCCTTGTCTGAACACATGGATTTAACCACTGGAGTCATATGGATTACATTTATGATCCTTTTATTTGGATTTTTGAGGTTCAGCATTTTGGCACCCATTCACTTGCATTGTGAGGACCTACAGAGCTGAAATATTCTTCTAAATCTTAATTTGTGTTCTGCAGAAGAAAGAAAGTCAAACACATCTGATATGCCAGGAGAGTAAATCGTGAGAGAATTTTCATTTTTGGGTGAAATATCACTTTAAATAAATTTTTATTATATAAAATTTTAGTGTATCTAATTTTAGCGCTGTTTGTTCAAGGTATGCATGTTCATGCAAAAAGCTGAGAGCAATCGGTAAGTTTAAATAAAATCATTAATTAAAATAAAATTTAATAAAATATTTAATGATCAACAGGCAAAACTTTAAAGATCACTATTCCCCAGTTTACTGAAACTGCCACGCGAGTTCACCTGTTAACACGTTATCTTTATTACCAGAAACAGAAACAGCTCAGTGTGTGTGTGTGTGTTTGTCCTGGTGGATTGAGGGGAAAAGACAAACACAGAAGACCCTGCTCTGCATCCTCCTGTTCTACACACGAGTCGACTCACAGCAACAGCTGCACGAGCACCCCTAGAACGCCCTGGAAACTTACAAATATACAGACAGACAGACAGACAGACAGAGAGAGAGAGAGAGAGAGAGAGAGAGAGAGAGAGAGAGAGAGAGAGAGAGAGAGAGAGAGAGAGAGAGAGAGAGAGAGAGAGAGAGAGAGAGAGAGAGAGAGAGAGAGAGAGAGAGAGAGAGAGAGAGAGAGAGAGAGACTTCAGAATTGCATTTCACATTAACTGCTACGGTCCCATTTGATGTGATCTAGGTCAATGTAAATTCCTTTTAATCTCAGAAATTCTCTACCTCCTGATGACCTAGTGAAGGACAATTTAATGTGGTTTTTAACTTGCAACACGACATGATCTTGCAATGATTGCAAGGCATACGCTCTTTTAATTGTAAGTGCTATATTTACCAAGAAAGATGTTTAATGTGATTAAAATGTACTTGATTAACAAAACCTTGCGGTTGTTGTTACTACATCATATATTTGGATCACGGGACAATACACACATTCCCAGATGAAGTAAATCCTGGATGTATTCATACTACTCACCTGCACACTTAAAAAGTTTATTTATTTATTTATTTATTTTTTAACCATCCGAGAAGTGTGTTATTCTTTAAATGCAGTGCATACTCTGGCAGTTTGTGATTGAGTATGTCAGTAGGGTGTGTGAGAGAGAGTGGGTGTGAGACCTACCTCCAAAGAATATACTGTTTGGTGTATATCTCTCATGGGACTTTAAGTAATCCTGCTAGTAAGATTCCAAGGATTATATTGAATTAAAATTAACATACATTATGTATAAACTATAACAGCAACAACAATAATAATAATAACTCTAACATTATTATTATTTTTGTCATGCATACATTTAAATACAATTATATACATAACACATTAGATTATACAATTTTAGGTATAATTTTATTTTATTATTATATTCGTTTTAAATAATATAAATTTAATAATAAATACCATTATAACTAAACAGTTTGATGTGCATAATGTGTTAATAAATAATAATAATAATAATAAAAATGCTTACTACAGCAGCTCTATAAGCTTTGATTCTGTACGCCAGGTTTAGGCCTTTTCAGGTGAAGCGCAGGCACAGTACACCTGAACGGGCGAGTGCGCGCACCAGGGTCTCCAACTGTGACACGCGCATGTCTCCCTCTGCACCATGGCATGACCACAGCTGTGCATCCCGCGGTGACGTCAACGGGGACAGTAAACACACCGTCCAACTGTTTCTGCTCGAACAGACTCTCAACTTTATTCAAAAAACAAAAATTGTAAAAGCCCAACTCAAAAAAAAACAAAAAAAAAAAACAAGTTTTATCAAATTGTTTGTGCTGACTCGGCTACTTTATTACATACTACGCCGTTTAGAACAATGCAAACGGTTTATTAGTTTTAGTGTGAGAGAACTATCTCTGAAAACTCCATTTTAGAAATGAAGGGTTTGCGTGGTGTCTTCAATGAGTTCTTTGGGTCTCTCACAGCGTGGTAATGCCAGCGGATGCATCAATGTGCATAAAACATGTTGTTAATGCCACCATCTATTGTAAAGGAGTAAATATGCGCATCTGCTCAACGAAAAATCTGAAAGCATCCTCACAAAACACAGTGGCTACAAAGTATTAGGATACTTACACCATACTGAAAAATGTATAAATGTCATTGCATTAGACAACGAAGTACGATTACACAAGTTTAAAGCACACAAAAGCATATTTTTCACAAACAAGCTTGGGTAACACTTTACAATAAGGTTCCATTTGTTAGCATTAGTTACCAACATTAGGTAACATGAACTAACAATGAACAATACTTTTACAGCATTTTTAATCTTGGTTAAAGTAAATTTGAACATATACCAATACATTTTTAAAATCAAAAGTTAATATTAACCAAGATTAATAAATTCTGTAAAAATATATTGTTCATGACACCTAATGCATTAACCAATGTTTATAAAATAGAACCAAATTAAGAAAAAAAAAAAAAAAAAATCTGAAATGCATGACCAAAAATGCTGTATACATACATTCTGCCTTATGAATTCATGTTAGGTGCTTTAAATGAAAACATCTACTAAATGACTACTTAGTTAAAAATACATTCCAGAAGGCCTCTTTGTTCTAAGGATGCAATACCCCATTTTTCTGAGTGTGAGTTTGTGTTTTTGTGTCTAACAGCAAATTAATGTACTATACCTAGAGGTATTATGGTAGACTATTGCTATACTTAATGCATATTATTATACTTTAATGTGCAAATAAAATGTTGCAATATGTAAAGTCTAGTCTGTGATTTCAAAGTTAGTCAAGCCCATCTATCATATTTCACAAACAAATACAGCCCTACACCAAACTTTCTGTTGCAATACAACAGAATTATGGGGATGCTTAGGAGGTGGAAAAACACAGAATTCTGGAAGCAAATCAAAGATGGACAAATTTCCAGCAGAAGACACATCTGTTTTATAAAAGATATATAAAGTTATATAATACAGTATTTATATAAACCAGGCAGGCAAGAGGTTAGAAATAATAACCATTTTTAATACAAAAAGAGAAACATACAGTCAAGACATTGCAGTTATACAACATTTGATGCAATAAGTATGTGCCCTTAGGAGCATTTTCTGGTGCAAATCCATAGAAATATGATGGCCGCTGTTTTAAAATGAAGTTGGTGGTCTCTCACAGCTCATCTTTGGCCTATACAAAAACAAAACAAACAATTAGAAGTGTTTTATCTGATCCAGGGCTAGTGTGATATGTTTTTCTGTGGAGTGTGAACCACAAACAGTGTTGGGAGGGTTACTTTTGAAATGTATTCCACTACAGATTACAGAATACATGCTGTAAAATGTAATTTGTAACGTATTCTGTTAGATTACTCAAGGTCAGTAACGTATTCTAAATACTTTGGATTACTTCTTCAGCACTGGTAGATTTTATTCACTTGTTTTGACTATAAAAACTCTGCCAGTACAGTAAGACAAAATAGTCATGTTAAAAATACATTCTCTGAAAAAACTAAATATCTTATGCAGTGTTGTTTCTAAAACAGGATAAATCAAATTGATCTTGTTTTAAAGATTTTTAAGATATTTTTACAGGAAAACAATACAAAAATTATTATCAAGAATACGATCTTTGCCCTAATATCAAAGTTCTTACTAGAAAAAAAGAAATTATGATCCAACGTGAATTTTCTTGATAAAAAAATATGATCGTGCCTGGTAACGTGCATGTAAAATGGCTAGAAATAGCATTTTAGCTTAGCATAAAGCTGACAATTTACACAAGGTTTATTTCTATTTCTTCTGCTCCAAACTTACTTCTCTGTCTGCTCGTATGAATGTAACACATCATAAGAAAGTGTTTCACCGCTGTTCAAATGCACTTTGGATTGCATCATTTATATGTATAAATGTTTTCCATCTGAAAGGACTAAATATTAAATGAAACAAATGACAATAAAATGCAAAGTAATCTCAGTAATCAAAATACTTTTTGAATGTACCTGTATTCTAATTACCAATGATTTAAATTGTAACTGTAGTGGAATAGTTACTTATATTTTGTATTTTAAATATGTAATCCCATTACATGTATTCTGTTACTCCCCAACCCTGACCACAAGGAATTCTGCAGTATCAAATAAATGTTTTATCAGATTAATTTGAAGATAAATCCTAGTCATATGACGGCGTAATGCCCTCATAAACCCAGTTTGTGTGCTTTATTAACCCTTGCGCGTCAATTTAAAAAAGTTACTCAGAGGTCCTTACAGGACAAAAATGTCCGCTTCAAAAAACTGCCATAATAATAATAATATTATATATTCATATTATTTTCCACTTTCATTTAGTTAATTTTTTTAGCCAACATCAGTCCTGATCATAACCAAATATTCATTAATTTTCAGGATTTTATCCCTTTAAATGCCAGTTTGTTTACATAATACCACTGTTGTTTTTACACACACACGCACACGCACACGCACACACACACACACACACACACACACACACACTGACCATACCAACACACCCACACAATTTTAGCTGCATCATTTATTCAATTGGACTGCAGTGCTCTATAATACAGCAAACAGAAAATAGGAAAAAAAAAGCATATATTTGCTCTATAGGCTAAACATGAGAAAAATGTTGCCATCTGGTGGAAAATAATTTGTTTTTTAAATTTTGAAGCCAGGGCTCCAGAATGAAAGAATAATATCATAGAATTCATGATTTTTATGCTTTAATGGCACTGGGATCAAATATTGCCATTTTAATGGGTTTCAATGGGGACATTTTTGTCCTTAAGTTCCTGAGTGTAACTATTTTGTGTACACAGTGTATTATAGATGTATTACAGGAACTGAGGTTGAAATATCAAAATTCCCCCAAAAATACACACCTTTGGCAAAATGTATGCCATTGGCATTAACAGTGCCAAAATGATCAAAAAAACAAAAATGAAAAAGACAAAAATGTCCTGAAGGTCACACAAGGGTTAAATGATACTAAGTCTATAAGATACTGAATTAAGTCAAGTCAATTTTATTTGTATAGCGCCTTTCACAAAGCAGCTTTACAGAAGATCAGGCATTAACAGAAAATAAAACTGTAATATCTATAATGTCTTAGAGTCATCATTGTGTAGTTTGATAAAATACGACTGTGAATTGTGTTTAAAAATAAGTAATTAAATAATAATTGTATTTATCACCCTAGTGAGCAAGCTGAAGGCGACTGTGGCAAGGAACACAAAACTCCATAAGATGTTGGTTAATGGAGAAAAATAACATTGGGAGAAACCAGGCTCACTGTGGGGGCCAGTTCCCCTCCACTAACATCATGAGTATAATGCCAATATTACTTATGTACAGTGCAAGTCATGGTTTAAAATTATTTACTGGTACAGCCTTAGAACATATGGTGGTAAACCATTCCCTTTCCTATAATTAAGAGGGTCAGGTCAGATATTACTTGCTATCTGGATCTTTCCTGTTATCCAGTACATTTTCATGTCCTCCTCATGTCTTAATTTAATGGTAAAAATATGAAATACATTATATATATATATATATATACACACATACACATATTTTTATTTTATTTTTTTTGTTATGTTTTTTTAAGATGGAGATCATACAAGTAATTTCCTGTTAGCATACATAGGAGTGCATTTTAAATAATTTCACTACTTTGGTGCAAACAGATGTTACCATTTTTGCCATGTCACTGCATATTATGCACAAACTTCTAACATGAAAAAATTTCCAGGTGTTTCTTAATTTTTTTTCTTTTTTACAGTCAATGTGTTTTAAATGTCAAATGTTTGTTGGGAATAATTTTAGATGTTTTTCCTGAGTTCTTAAAATAAATTTCCATCTGATTAGTCTTCTGTAATATGCATAACTAACAAAAGCCAGGTCACTCAATGATATCGCACTTAATGCCACGGTTCTTCCTCAAAAAATGTAATACATTTTTGTATGTGGAAAATGGCACTTAATCAATATTAAATATTAATCTTTAACAGTATATACAGTGTAAAACAGCATAAATGGCTCATACACACACACACACACACACACACACACGAAAATGATTAAAAAAAGTGCAAAGAAGTATCTTGGGCAATTCAAGTATTTAATGTTATAATAGGAGAAATACTTAGTGTTTCTACATAAAATTTTCTCTGTTCATGGGCTATGAGGGTAACAACAGTCTGGCATTAATTTGATTTTCTCACCCTGCTATTTTCTTTTCTTGAATTAAAATTAAAGGGACAATGACTGTCAGCTAAAGATCAAATTTACATGCATCACACTGAAAATATGCTGCAACGCTGTAACATCTGTTTAACCTTTAATACTTAAGATACTTTTAAATGACCAACATGACTAAATTCATTTGATGGAATCCTAGCACTGTGCTAAAATTAGTGTAAGGTTAAAAATTAGGTTTCACAATTAATATGCACATTCATGTAATTTAATTTAATAACCAAAGCAGACACACACACACACACCTTATTTCTTGCGCAGTAACATGGGAAAAGTTCATCCTTTGGCTGCTCCACCAGCTCCATGCCATCTCGAACCTTGGGCTCAGTGACCTGCAGTTCAGCGTACCTCTAAACACACAAACAGAGCTGGATGAGTGCAATTTTGAGTGAGAATTTTCAATGAGGATTTTACTGGCTAGTTAAAGTCTTTTAATAAAACTGGAGGCAGACGAAGATCACTCTGATCGAAACGTTGCTGTTGTTTTTAAATGAATAAAAGGGAATAGTTAAACAGTGTGCGGATCCACTTTTACTTCAATGCTTTTTGCCTTGATCCAGCACCTGTTGTAGAAGAATTGGATGCGCGTGCATTTTCCCCCTTTAGTTAAAATCTTTTAAAATATACATTTACTTCTGAACAAAATAAATAGTTTTGCTATTTTACTTTTATTTCACAATGCTCAACTTATAAACACGTGTGCAAATTAAAGTTTACACCTACATTTTTACAGTGATGATTATTTTTTAACTGTGCCACAATTCAAAACACAATTAGCATAACAGTAAACATGTTTCTTTATCAGCAAAAAGAATCAAATAAAATTCAAGTAGCCGCTTGTGGTTTATGGCTGAGAAGTTCTTTGAGGTCAGAGCATGTGTTTAAAGATTAATGTTTGCTGCCTGTAGTTATGGAATATCATAAAGCACCTAGGTTCATGACCTCAGGGGTACCTGTGCTTCATGACAGAAAAGTTGGGATAATTTACATCTACATAACACTTAAATTTATCCATTTATTTTAAATGTGTTTTATTTTGTTAGTTCACAGTGAATGAGTTCACAGTGTGTTAAAGCAAAGGCGAAATTATAAAGGCGAAAACATAGTGCATAGCGCAAAAGCGGCTGTTAGTTAAGAAGTAGTAAAATACATTTAATGAGATTTCTTAGGAACACAGACATTAAAATAACTACTGAGTGTGTGTGTGTGATGTGCTTTTAAGAAATGCATTATCTGATCTTTGCCTCTTGTGTCCCTGAGCACATCACATAAAACTTGGATGAAGATGGAAGATCAAGATAGGATAAGATATACACACTGATAAGCGTGGAGAAACACAGAATGTGAACAGAAAAACAGAGAAACAAACAAAACAAAAAAGTTGCAAGCCAAAAACAAAGCCAGAAAACAAAAAAAATCTATGGTGTCAGAAAAACAGTTCCTGTGTAGTCACCGCCACAATGAACACACCAGAAAACTAAACAGAAGAAAGTAACAAAATTTACCTGGAAGAGTTTGAAGTAGTAACAGAAAATACTGTCACCCATCAGATGGGTTCGGGCAAACTGCTGACCTGCCAGGGCGATTTTCTTCGCCTATAAGATGAGAGAGAGAGCGAGAGGTGGCAGACTCCTGATGTTTTATTGTAAAACTATGATGGACCCCTGTAGCATTTGTACTATTTACTGCCTCAGTCACATTTACAAATGCACACTCTGCATAATGACTAAGAACTCGTTAACCCAAGCCTCAAAATGCTGAATTATAGCCCCATCATATGCTGTTTTATGAAAGCAATAAGACACTCACAGGGGTGCTTTACAGGGATTTTACCATAATTAAAGTTGTTTTAGGCTCTATTCTTTCTGTTATGCTTAAAAATGAGGTAAAATCGTTCTAATGCATGTCCTAGTGTGGCTCATTGCTTTAATACAATTTAATTAAAACCAAATTACAACATAAATGCAAGATAACAACTGGCAATAAAGTCTATGCAAGGGTTTTTTTTCAAACTTTTTGATGCCAGCGACCACCTTTACTAAAATATAAAGGCAGGCATATAATTTCATGAATTAATAGCCATTTACACTGTGATTTTTCTTTCTACCAACTTTGAGTTAAAGGGTTAGTTCACCCAAAAATGAAAATTCTCCCATCATTTACTCACCCTCTTGATATCACAGGTGTGTATGGCTTTCTTTCTTCACCAGAACACAAGAACAATAGAAAAATATCTTAGCTCAGTGAGTCCGTAAAATGCAAGTGGATGGTGATTTGACTTTTGAAGCTCCATAAAGAACAGACAGTCAGCATAAACGTCATCCATACGACTCCAGCGGTTAAATAAATGTATTCTAAAGCGACGCGATCACTTTTGGTGTGAAAAAGATCAATATTTATGCATTTTTTTAACTAGAAAGCATCACTTCCAGTCAGCAGCGGTTTGCGTGTGACGTAATCGCATTAGCATGCAAGACACCCGAGAACTAAGGCATGTACGTCACACCTGGAAGAGCAGCGCTGTTTTCAACAGAGGAGGAGGAATGCTGTACAGAAGCTTGGTTGGTTTTAGTTTAGATCTGTATTTGTATCTGTTTGTTTACTCACAATGGTGTCTCAACCAAGAGGAGAATGTGAGATTTCATCCGTAACATGCCAACGCAAATTCGTCACACGAGAGACCACGTGAACTCAGCGCTCTCGTGAATGTGCATTCTGCTGCTGACCGGAAGCGATGGTTTATAGTTAAAAAGTACTTAATTATTGATCTTTTTCGCAGACATTAATTTAACCGCTGGATTCATATGGATGACGTTTATGCTGACTGTTAGTTCTTTTTTCAGCTTCAAAAAGGTCTGATCACAATCCACTTGCATTTTAAGGAGATATTTTTCTATTTTTCTTCAAATGTGTTCAAATGTGTTGAATATCATAAGGGTGAGTAAATAATGAGAGAATTTTAGTTTTTGGGTGAACTATCCCATTAACCTTTAGTAAAAACAAAAACAAAAAACAATACAACTGAAATCTATTTCTTTAGAAAGCAAAATGAATCAGTAGTTAATAATGCCAAATAATTATTTTATTTTTACATTTTTTACACCGTTTTCCTCTGAAATTTTCCAAGTACCCTCTAGCAAACCCAGTCTGAAAAACAAAGTAACAATCATATTTTGTGTTTACATGTAAACTTGTGTCCAGTTGAAGTCAGAAGTTTACATACACCTTAGACAAATACATTTAAACTCAGTTTTTCACAATTCCTGACATTTAATCATAGAAAACATTCCCTGTCTTAGGTTAGTTAGGATCACTACTTTATTTTAAGAATGTGAAATGTCAGAATAATAGTAGAGAGAATGATTTATTTCAGCTTTTATTTCTATCATCACATTCCCAGTGGGTCAGATGTTTACATACACTTTATTAGTATTTGGTAGCATTGCCTTTAAATTGTTTAACTTGGGTCAAACATTTTGAGTAGCCTTCCACATGCTTCTCACAATAAGTTGCTGGAATTTTGGCCCATTCCTCCAGACAGAACTGATGTAATTGAGTCAGGTTTGTAGTCCTCCTTGCTCGCACATGCGTTTTCAGTTCTGCCCGCAAATTTTCTATCGGTCAGGGCTTTGTGATAGCCACTCCAATACCTTGACTTTGTTGTCCTTAAGCCATTTTGACACAACTTTGGAGGTATGCTTGGGGTAATTGTCCTTTTGTAAGACCCATTTGCGACCAAGCTTTAACTTCCTGGCTGATGCCGTGAGATGTTGCTTTAATATATCCACATAATTTTCCTTCCTCATGATGCAATCTATTTTGTGAAGTGCACCAGTACCTCCTGCAGCAAAGAACCCCCACAACATAATGCTGCTACCCCCATGCTTCACGGTTGGGATGGTGTTCTTCAGCTTGCAAGCCTCACCCTTTTTCCTCCAAACCTAACGATGGTCATTATGGACAAACTGTTCAATATTTGTTTCATCAGATCAGAGGGCATTTCTCCAAAAAGTAAGATCTTTGTCCCCATGTGCACTTGCAAACTGTCGTCTGGCTTTTTTAATGGCAGTTTTGGAGCAGTGGCTTCTTCCTTGCTGAGCAGCCTTTCAGGTTATGTCGATTTAGGACTCATTTTACTGTGGATATAGATACTTGTCTACTTGTTTCCTCCAGCATCTTCACAAGGTCCTTTGCTGTTGTTCTGGGATTGATTTGCACTTTTTGCACCAAACTACGTTAATCTCTAGGAGACAGAATGCGTCTCCTTCCTGAGCGGTATGATGGCATGGTGTTTATACTTGCACACTACTGTTTGTACAGATGAATTGCTCCCAAGGATGAACCAGACTTGTGGAGGTCCACAAATTTTTTTCTGAGGTCTTGGCTGATTTCTCTTTATTTTCCCATGATGTCAAGCAAAGAGGCACTGAGTTTGAAGGCAGGCCATAAAATACATCCACAGGTACACCTCCAATTGACTCCAATCAGAAGCTAACTGGCTAATTGCCTAAAGGCTTGACATCATTTTCTGGAATTTTCCAAGCTGCTTAAAGGCACTGTTAACTTAGTGTATGTAAACTTCTGACCCAAAATAGTCAATTAAAAGTGAAACAATCTGTCTGTAATCAACTGTGGGAAAAATTATTCATGTCATGCACAAAGTAGATGTCCTAAATGACTTGAAAAATCAGTTTTTATGACTTCAACCTAAGTGTATGTAAACTTCTGACTTCAACTGTATGTGCGTGTGCATGTATGGGGATGTATGTACCTCCTCATCATGGTCTTTAGCCCACTGGATCTTCTCCAGGAGATCACTGAGGTCAGATCTGAAGGGGATGTAATGCACCCATGGTTGAAGTTTATTGTAAAAATGCTCATAATAAATGGAGTCATGTTTAAACACAACACTGTCTCCAGCAAGCAGATAAGGTAGTCTGTATGCTGCTACAGTCCCATCTACATTTATCTGGTACTTATACTGTAAAAAAAAAAGAAAGAAAAAAAAGAATAATAATCAGCATTAGTCCCATTAAGATGCACTATTATTTTTGGCACTTAGGCTCTACTCCTAAAGAAAAGTTTTATTCTACATAAGGGTGGTTTCCCCCTCATCTAAACTAATTTTGTGCAATATATTCAACCGTACCTTAAAGAAGTCGAAAAAGGACACATGTTTGACTAGGGGCCCATAAAGGCTCTCATTGTGTTGGAAAAAGAAGAAGTTAGTAAAGGCTGCATCAAGTATGGCAGGGTTCGCCCGTGCCAATTTAACCAGCTCCAGACGCTCTTTCCTGCTGTCTCGCCCCCTCCAGAAGGCTTTACTCCTCTTCTGCTCCCATACTGGACCTGTGTGTCCCTGAACAGACATCATGTCCAGACTCACTCTGCCACATTACAAATGATCAAAGTAAGAATGAGTACTAATGTTGAACATTAGAGGACAAAATACATTTTAATCAACCAGAAGAGGTCAATAATATGTGGTTCAGCACATTAGTCAGCGAAAGGCTGTTATGAATAATTTCTTGTTTTTTAATGGACTAAACAAATAACTTATTTGTAAAGACAAATTATTAATACTAAGTATTAATAATTTGTCTCATTAAATCACTGTGAAAAACATAAAATAAATTTAAAAAATCTATTTGAGACTATGTTTCTGATCAAGGAGCAAATTATTGCCATTTAAATTGTGTTAATGTTGTCATAGACACTGCAGGCTCTATTTTTGTGAATGCGCAAAGCGCTGCTCAAAAACTGCACACTACATCTTATCTAATTTTCGTGAGGGGCGCTAATTCTAAGTAAAATTTAAGTGGGTGTAGGAGTGTTTGCACTATACAGTTGTGCTCAAAAGTTTGTATACCCTGGCAGAAATTGTGAAATTTTGGCATTGATTTTGAAAATATGACTGATCATGCAAAAAAACTGTCTTTTATTTAAGGATAGTGATCATATGAAGCCATTTATCATCACATAGTTGTTTGGCTCCTTTTAAAATCATAATGATAACAGAAATCACCCAAATGGCCCTGATCAAAAGTTTACATATCCTTGAATGTTTGGCCTTGTTACAGACACACAACGTGACACACATAGGTTTAAATGGAAATTAAAGTTTAATTTCCCACACCTGTGGCTTTTTAAATTGCAATAAGTTTCTGTGTATAAATAGTCGATGAGTTTGTTAGCTCTTACGTGGATGCACTGAGCAGGCTAGATACTGAGCCATGGGGAGCAGAAAAGAACGGTCAAAAGACCTGTGTAACAAGATAAAGTTCCATTACAAAGATGGAAAAGGATATAAAAAGATATCCAAAGCCTTGAAAATGCCAGTCAGTACTGTTCAATCACTTTTTAAGAAGTAGAAAATTCTGGGATCTCTTGATACCAAGCCAAGGTCAGGTAGACCAAGAAAGACTTCAGCCACAACTGCCAGAAGAATTGTTCAGGATACAAAGAAAAACCCACAGGTAACCTCAGGAGAAATACAGACTGCTCTGGAAAAAGACGGTGTGGTTGTTTCAAGGAGCAGAATACCACGATACTTGAACAAAAATGAGCTGCATGGTCGAGTTGCCAGAAAGAAGCCTTTACTGTGCCAATGCCACAAATGACAACACCTTGACACACCTCACAGCTTCTGGCACACTGTAATTTGGATTGACGAGATCAAAATAGAGCTTTATGGTCACAACCATAAGCGCTATGTTTGGAGAAGGGTCAACAAGGCCTATAGTGAAAAGAATACCATCCCCACTGTGAAGTATGGTGGTGGCTCACTGATGTTTTGGGGGTGTGTGAGCTCTAAAGGCACAGGGAATCTTGTGAAAATTGATGGCAAGATGAATGCAGCATGTTATCAGAAAATACTGGCAGACAATTTGCATTCTTCTGCACCAAAGCTGCGCATGGGACGCTACTGGTCTTTCCAGCACGACAATGACCCTAAGCACAAGGCCAAGTTGACCCTCCAGTGGTTACAGCAGAAAAAGGTGAAGGTTCTGGAGTGGCCATCACAGTCTCCTGACCTTAATATCATCAAGCCACTCTGGGGAGATCTCAAACGTGCGGTTCATGCAAGACGACCAAAGACTTTGCATGACCTGGAGGCAATTTTCCAAGATGAATGGGCAGCTATACCACCTGCAAGAATTTGGAGCCTCATAGACAACTATTACAAAAGACTGCACGCTGTCATTGATGCTAAAGGGGGCAATACACAGTATTAAGAACTAAGGGTATGAAGGCTTTTGAACAGGGGTCATTTCATTTTTTTCTTTGTTGCCATGTTTTGTTTTATGATTGTGCCATTCTGTTATAACCTACAGTTGAATATGAATCCCATAAGAAATAAAAGAAATGTGTTTTGCCTGCTCACTCATGTTTTCTTTAAAAATGGTACATATATTTCCAGTTCTCCAAGGGTATGCAAACTTTTGAGCACAACTGTATGTCGGATTATGCATGCATATTTTGAGTGTATTGCATATTAATGAAGTGGTCATTTGCTATTTTCCTTAGAAAGAAGTCATTGCGCGATGACGTTTCAAAAGCATGTCTGTTTTCAGGGTAGCCTAAATTCAGTTCCTATATTTGCAGTTTGGAGATTCCACCAGCAGGTGGTAAGAATGTCCAAACTCTGAAAATATAGTGGAACATCAAATTATGTCCCTGAAAAACACAGTTGTAGCCGTTTTATGAAACAAAGAAACAAAACTTTATGTGAGTTATGTTAAACTATCTATACAGTTGGTCATGGTTTATTTTTAAATTATTATTATTGTTTAAATTGTTTATATTTACAATTGTATTTATGATATTTGTACTGGTATTTTTCCAACTGAGTGATTTTTAAGTCACTGCAAAAGGTGCCAGTGAAAGTAGTTATAGAGGGTAATATGTTTGGATTTGGTATGATTTTTTTTTTGATTTATTTTTTTACATCATTATTTTGATAATTTTTTCATTTTGTTTGAAGTGTAATTTGAATTTAGAAATATTTCTGATTTACTTTTTTCATGTTTCAATAAATGAATACATTTTGTATTAAATCAAAATCGAATGGTACAAGTGAAGTGCGTGGCAATGCAATCACTGTTAATACTAGCCATGATTTGTGCGTCTGTAGATGAAAATGATTAATAATCCTTAAATTCCCTATAATTCTACATCAAAGTCCTGACGAGAACAACATTTTCCATGCGTATTAAAGGAGCATGTTATAGAAATATGCCTGACATTCGACAAGGACGCAGTTAATGCACAAAAGAACACAAGTCCATTTTTCTGTTCTTCTAATTCATTTCAAAGAGCCCATTTACACTACTGGCTTCTTATGAATGTGCCGTCTTTGTTTATTATTCCCTGGTACTCAGCAGGGAATGGACTATATAATAGGATAGAGATGGTGCGATAACCGGGGAAAAATCTCTGAATTAAATTACATTTGACACAGCCCATTAGCGATTTGCGCTCGCGATTTTGCCAAACCCACTTGTGCCTAGACATAGCGCATACTTGCACGAAAGTACCAAACTTCATGGCCATGCAGAATGACTATGCATTTATGACTTAAAGCACAGTGCTGCACTTAATGCTAGTGCTCTTAAAATAGGGCCCTGCTTATGTAAACTGCATGGTGTTTTTATGACCAAGCACTCATTTTGCCTATTTTGAATTTCTCAAAAATTATTATATATGACATAAAACATAAAAAATTATGTTGCACATTATTATACCATAATAATTATAAACAAATGTATATTACATTCTACGTAAATTCCTTAGAAATTGGTTTTATATGTTGATTCAGTTCCTTTACCTGCCCATGGTCTCCAATACAGATTCAGTGAGGTCATAGGTCGGCATGACGATGTCCTGTGTGTCATTGGACCCACACCATGAAAATATCGGGCTGGGATTCCCGGAGGCCCGCCTCTTCTCCAGGGGCCAATCCCCCAAATTCACAAAAAACTCAATGTCTGGAAGCCTAACCTGATCATGCAAATGACAACAAAAACTGCACTTAAATTCCTTTATTTCATTTTAATTATTTGATTAATTCACACTGATAAGTGTTAAACATAAGAAGATATGAAATGAGAAATTTAATGAGAACTGCTGATCCAACATAAATAACTGAATAACAAACAGTCTTATTTTCAGTAATACTTGCATCACATTTTGCTCTGGCTGCTTTGGGAAAATGATGCAAACCAATAAACATAATGGTTCTGTATGAACTGAAAACTGTTACTTACTGGTATGTTACTGTTAAACTGTTAAACACTCATATCAAATTCAACACAATCAAACCGGATATCATTATCGCTGTGTTATAGCGCCATCTATTGGTTAAAAATGGAATATGACTGGCCCCATACTTGGATTGTTTATTAATAACATTATATTAATCATTATTGCATAAAAAAAAACTCTCAAAAACATTTGTAGTGGCTGTGGCTGTGCATTTGGCGAATACTCACTTTTCGTGTGAAAGAGAGAAGAAAGGCATCCATGAAGATCCTGAATCCAACATGTTCTCCATGTGTTTTGATATAGACCTAAGAGTGAATACATAATTAATTAACACACATTAGTCTTGCAAACTACATTCAAGTTTTTCAAAGTTTGTATGACTGTGGGACTGAAAATACGGCGATTGTTAAAGGTGCTCTTTTTAATCATACATGTCAAAAGTACTACATTTCTTTAGGTGCAAAATGTTTTTTTGTATTTTTTTTTTTCAGTAGAATGTGATGTGTGAACAGAGAGAATGATCTGAGTCAACTGGGAAACAGTGATGAGGATGCAGAGTTTGTTTGTGTACCTGGTTGTTTTTGATGGTGTAGTGGCACAGACTGTGCCTCATCCCGAAGCGCTGAATGACCTCACGGGCATTACGGTCCGGGTCCACGCTGGGGAAGACAGATAAATCACTCTCTATCTGAGAGAAAGAGGCAGGGCAATGCATGTTCTTCTCCCATACTGCACCACTGGGCTCAGGGCAATCACATGATTCATGATAAACTGCACCTGGATAGTGAGAGACTGGATAGTTAAATAAAGGTCTGGAAAGGTCATAACAGAAAGAGGTGAATGTCATCCTCCAGTGTTCACCTGTATGGATCTGAATGATGAAACTGGCTTGATTCTTCTTACCTCTAAGCACATATGGTGACTTTCCCGCAGGCTTGTCATTCAACAGGACCTGAATGTGCAGATCTGTGTAACTGGCATACATGCGGTACCGAACCAGAAAAGATCCATCGTTCCGGTCTAAAACCTGGAGCCAGATTCTGGCATACGGATCCGTTGGAGATGTAATCTTCACTTCAAATGTCTTCTCTCCAGGAGAAGTTGTGAAACTGTATATGGGGAGATGAAAACGAAAACAGAATTCATATTGGTCATGTTTGTTTGATAGACAGAGACAAATTGACAGTTGGACACAGACAGATAGATCAATCAATCTTACCCAGATCAGGTACATGAAAATCATGTATAGCAGAGGGAGTGAGTTTAACAATTGTGTCAGTAAGTAAACTGACCCCTTAATGTAAACATGTGTAATGCGACCCTATAGAACTTATGCAGAAATGAGACACTTTCACCGCCTTGAAAATCAAAGAATGACCTGTCCGGGGAATTCACCTGGCATGGAATGTGAAGCTTTCTTGTTAAAAATAGCTTCATCTATCACAGAAGACATTGTCTTTTACAATACGCTCAAGAGACAAACACAGAGCTACAAAAGACTGAGAAAATACAGACTAATTACTACTAATGCTTGTATTCAATGCTTTTATTCAAGGCAATTATAATACACAATCCCCCTGGATCAACACTCTTAAAAATAAAGGTTCTTCAGTGGTTCACAGAAGCACCTTAGTTTCAGCAAAGAACCATTTTCATTGTATAGGGTTCCTGAATTGGCTATAGGGTTCTTGGGGTTCTTCAGATCAGTGTATTGGTTTCTAGGTTCTAGCAGCAGCACATAGATAGATAGTTAGTTTTCTGAAGAGCCAGAAAACAAAGTTCTCCTGTGGCATCAGGCTGCAAAGCCCTTTTTGACACTATTTGGAGATTTATTTTAAGAATGAACCTGCAACCTTTTAGTTTCTCGCCCAGATCGTCACAACACCACCCATCCCATCACGTTCTTCCAGCTGGACTCACTCACTTTTTCCCGGTGGTGTCCACTGTCTGTATGAAGAAGTATCTAGCCGGGAGGACAATATTTGTCTCCAGTCCAGGACCCCAGATGAGAGTTTTCCCCGCGCTGGGCGCTGACGCTGCCTTTGATCTCCGCGTCAGGACAATGATACAAAGTATCAAGGGCAGCAAAAGTTTTCTCAACATTTCCACAGATTGTGGGCGAACTCTACAGAACACTCCTCGATATATTCGTGTGGTTCAAATAATAGGACTGCAGGATGCGTTCACGTCTATTCAACGCATCAGAATGGCAACGCTTTTAAAACCTAAATAAAACTTCGCATAAAAACATTGATGATACACTTCACCGTATACTCACATTCACTGAAATACTATTGGTTGAACGTAAACTAACAGTCAGAGACCCTTAAGAGAAAAATCTCTGCTCCAAAGCTTATGCACTCATGTGATTGGTTGCTTGCACAACGTGCGTACTGATGACATGAATTTATGGAAGCTGATTGGATGTCTAATGGGAAGAGGAAAGACGCTCGGGAATGCTCTGCGCTTCAGGGCAATGTGGGCATTTTGTGCACAGCACAGTCAAGTTGATGATATACCTCACTCATATTATTTCGTTGGAACTCTTTCTTTTTCTCCTGAAAGCTGCCGCGTCTCCTTGTCTTTTCGTACTTTTGTTTGCAATCTGTTGAGTATGCACAGTGGTTATGTTGGTAGGCATATGATCAGTTAGGTCCTTTCTTATGGGAAGCTTTTTAGCAGTTCGCTACTTATTAAAGAAACTGAGATGGGGTTTAGTGCATATGATGCCTTTTTTATATAAAATATATTTTTTCATGTTTAAATTTGTGTTGTACTTTTCAACAAACTTGTGCTGCAATTAGTGAACTGCAATATGCTGTAGGCCTATATATACACTCACTGGCCACTTTATTAGGTACACCTGTACATCTACTTATTCATGCGATTATCTAATCAGCCAATCATGTGGCAGCAGTGTAATGTATAAAATCATGCATAAATGGGTCAGGAGCTTAAGTTAATGTTGTTAAGTTAAAGTTAACTGCTGATCTGGGATTTTCACAAACAACAGTCTCTAGAGTGTAAAGAGAATGGTGTGAAAAACAAAAAACAACCAAGCATAAATGGGTCAGGAGCTTAAGTTAATGTTGTTAAGTTAAAGTTAACTGCTGATCTGGGATTTTCACAAACAACAGTCTCTAGAGTGTAAAGAGAATGGTGTGAAAAACAAAAAACAACCAATTCTGTGGACAAGAAAGCCTTGTTGATGACAGAGGTCAATGGAGAATGGCCAGACTGGTTCGAGCTGACTGAAAGGCTATGGTAACTCTGTACAATTGTAGTGAGCAGAATAGCACCTCAGAATGCACTTGTCAAACCTCGAGGCGGATGGGCAACAACAGCAGAAGACCACGTTAGGTTCCACTTCTGTCAACCAAGAACCGAAAACTGAAGCTGCAGTGGGCCTACCGTTTGTGTACCTCAGCAGAAATGCAGATTTGTCAGACCAGGTGACGTTTTTCCAATCGTCTGTCTCGTTTTGGTGAGCCTGTGCCCACTGCAGCCTCCGTTTCCTGTTCTTACATGACAGTAGTGGTACCCAGAGGGGTCTTCTGCTGCTGTAGGCTATCCGCCTCAATGTTTGAGGTTGTATGTTCAGAAATGCTTTTCTACAAAGCACTGTTGTAACGCATGTTTGAGTTACTGTCACCTTCCTGTCAGCTTGGACCAGTCTGGCCATTCTCCTCTGTCATTAACAAGCTGTTTTCACCCACAGAACTGCCGCTTGCTGGGTGTTTTTTGTTTTTCGCACCATTCTCTTTACACTCTAGATACGGTTGTGCATGAAAATCCCAGAAGATCAGCACTTACAGAAATACTCAAACCACCCTGTCTGGCACCAACAATCATGCCAGGCTCCAAATCACTGAGAGAATTTTTTCCCCATTCTGATGGTTGATGTGAACATTAACTGAAGCTGCTGACCCATATCTGTATGACTTTATACACTGAACTGCTGCCACACAATTGGCTGATTAGGTAATTGCATGAATAAGTAGATGTACAGGTGTACCTAGTGAAGTGGCCGGTGAGTGTACTTGCTGTTAGCCGCCACTCTTTTCTGAAACTAAGTGTAACAAAATGACAGAAAAATTGTGAAAACTTGTTACAATAGATATCCAATATTATGTATAATACGGTATGTATTATGGTTTCACAGTAACAATAACTTTAGGTATTTTGTAATTATGGTATTTTAGCAGGAAATAATGGCTACCACAGTAATGTTTTGTACTTGTAGGGGCATCTGAAATATAAGGTAGACATCATGACCGACAGACACATTATAGATGAATAGAAAATTCTAGATTCTGTTCTTGCCCATCATAAGACAGAAACAAACCAGTCTTATAATGTTGTGTAAGTCAATGTTTATTTCAATTTGATTTGCACCAACATGTTTTTCCATTGTACTTTTCAATAACCTTTATAATACTACTAGAATATCAGATAAGAATGAAGGTGGCATTATCCATTCAAACAAGACCGACGTTGCTGCCTTCTCTGAAGGTATCAGAGGACCAGTATTGGGGTGGAGGAAACTACAGTAAGACTTACAGAACTTCAGTCAGAATATCAGACACGGTACCATTTTTAAACAGGTACGACATTCACAGAGGAATATCTAGATCACATTTGTCAATAATTTAGTTCAATGACCATGTCACGTTCCCCCAGGTTGAACTGTACATTTTTATATAAAAACTGAGAACATACAAACAAAACACCCTGTCTGTGAGAGTCAGTTTTATTCATATTTTGACACTGAAGAGGAGTCATAGGAGAATCTCTCAAAACAAATATAATGGTGAACATGAACATAAACCAACAGGTTTCTTCAGCAGGACACTTCTACATGGTTTTGGCTTCAGACTGGCTGACCATTATGGTGAGGCTTGTGTCCACATGTACAATGCCTCTGTAACATCTGTCCAAACTTGAAATAGTCATAACTATGAGCTATTATTTCAAATGTGAAAGCATAAGAAAAACCTAACATTGTGTAAGAGCCCAAGTTTGACTAATGGTTGACAGTGTATATCTGCATGAGCCTTGAGTTTATGTATTTCAAAGCACAACGTGTACGTTACTATGTAGCAGCTTGAATTTACAAAGCCAAATGGGCAGAGGCATGGACTATGGAAGAGATGCTGAGTTTGTTACAGTAAAGCACTAGAAGGTCTGAGGTCATCAGAAGACAAATCATAGAAACACAACATGAGTCTCAAATACGATTCTGGAAGATTTAGTTTACACGTAACACTAATTAACGCGAGAACTGCCATGAACTGCAGGTGACTTACTCTGTTTAATCTTTCCAGACACATATTCAAAAAACATGAATATTTATCAGTAGCGCCCACTGATCGGTCTAAAACACCATTTACACAGTCAATTGACATCCAGAAGACACAAGTGAACAATTGTCTGACACTACAGCAGTAAGGTATAAAACATTGTTTGACATTATACTGAGAAAAAAAAAGAAGAAGAAATAAAAAATTGTCTCTTGTGTGTGAAGTAAATTTCTCCACAAATGCATTCAAACTTTGGCAGAGAAAACAGAGGTTATTCGCTCGTTCTCAGCAAGGTACAAAACAATGCACAATCTCTGTTACAGGTGCACCAAAGTAACCGAAGAGACTAGAATCAAATGAAATAACAGGCCAGCTGAAATTGTTCCTTTTAAGGAAATCAAATATCACGACAAACTAAAAAAAAAAAAAGAAAAGAAAGAAAAATAAATGCGTATTTGTACTCTAACGCTTATTCATGAGTTTGGCTGGCTTGTTGTATGTATAGGTAAGAGCCCAGAATATCAACCACAGATGAGAGTTATTTCATCGCTAGTTTACAGTAAAGAAACTTCACCCATCCAGAATATGGCACGTTAATACACTTTATAAAGAGAAACACGCTCGGAAAGGACCTTACAGACACACACTCGTTACGTGGCACCAAAAACATTTAACTATTCACACTTCTAAAACCATGTCACGTCATACTTTTCTAGGCGAGGGTGAAATATCTTTTTGAGACTGATTAAAAAGTTGGTTGTGGTGTTTTTTTGCGAGATAGCAGCAGAGAACGGAAACATTTTGTGTTGTGTTGTCACATTTATGACTGAATGTCAGTGGGCTTGGCCTTGTAGGTTACCATTGGCCTGCACTCTTTGTACGAATCATGGAAATTCGTTTCTCAGCTATCATTTGGAATACAAGTGTGAATACATTTTTGTCATATATGACAAGAAAAGTGGTGAATATTCTGAAAATATACATCATCAAAGAGGAAAATATACATTGCTGAAAGAGTCATCAAAAACAAAATAGTTTGGCCTTATAGCAATGTAGGTTTAATTTTTTGTTTGTTTATACTGTGTGTATATATATATATATATATATATATATATATATACAGGTGCATCTCAATAAATTAGAATGTCGTGGAAAAGTTCATTTATTTCAGTAATTCAACTCAAATTGTGAAACTCGTGTATTAAATAAATTCAATGCACACAGACTGAAGTAGTTTAAGTCTTTGGTTCTTTTAATTGTGATGATTTTGGCTCACATTTAACAAAAACCCACCAATTCACTATCTCAAAAAATTAGAATATGGTGACATGCCAATCAGCTAATCAACTCAAAACACCTGCAAAGGTTTCCTGAGCCTTCAAAATGGTCTCTCAGTTTAGTTCACTAGGCTACACAATCATGGGGAAGACTGCTGATCTGACAGTTGTCCAGAAGACAATCATTGACACCCTTCACAAGGAGGGTAAGCCACAAACATTCATTGCCAAAGAAGCTGGCTGTTCACAGAGTGCTGTATCCAAGAATGTTAACAGAAAGTTGAGTGGAAGGAAAAAGTGTGGAAGAAAAAGATGCACAACCAACCGAGAGAACCGCAGCCTTATGAGGATTGTCAAGCAAAATCGATTCAAGAATTTGGGTGAACTTCACAAGGAATGGACTGAGGCTGGGTTCAAGGCATCAAGAGCCACCACACACAGACATGTCAAGGGATTTGGCTACAGTTGTCGTATTCCTCTTGTTAAGCCACTCCTGAACCACTGACAACGTCAGAGGCGTCTTACCTGGGCTAAGTAGAAGAAGAACTGGACTGTTGCCCAGTGGTCCAAAGTCCTCTTTTCAGATGAGAGCAAGTTTTATATTTCATTTGGAAACCAAGGTCCTAGAGTCTGGAGGAAGGGTGGAGAAGCTCATAGCCCAAGTTGCTTGAAGTCCAGTGTTAAGTTTCCACAGTCTGTGATGATTTGGGATGCAATGTCATCTGCTGGTGTTGGTCCATTGTGTTTTTTGAAAACCAAAGTCACTGCACCCCTTTACCAAGAAATTTTGGAGCACTTCATGCTTCCTTCTGCTGACCAGCTTTTTAAAGATGCTGATTTCATTTTCCAGCAGGATTTGGCACCTGCCCACACTGCCAAAAGCACCAAAAGTTGGTTAAATGACCATGGTGTTGGTGTGCTTGACTGGCCAGCAAACTCACCAGACCTGAACCCCATAGAGAATCTATGGGGTATTGTCAAGAGGAAAATGAGAAACAAGAGACCAAAAAATGCAGATGAGCTGAAGGCCACTGTCAAAGAAACCTGGGCTTCCATACCACCTCAGCAGTGCCACAAACTGATCACCTCCATGCCACGCCAAATTGAGGTAGTAATTAAAGCAAAAGGAGCCCCTACCAAGTATTGAGTACATTTACAGTAAATTAACATACTTTCCAGAAGGCCAACAATTCACTAAAAATGTTTTTCTTATTGGTCTTATGATGTATTCTAATTTTTTGAGATAGTGAATTGGTGGGTTTTTGTTAAATGTGAGCCAAAATCATCACAATTAAAAGAACCAAAGACTTAAACTACTTCAGTCTGTGTGCACTGAATTTATTTAATACACGAGTTTCACAATTTGAGTTGAATTACTGAAATAAATGAACTTTTCCACGACATTCTAATTTATTGAGATGCACCTGTATATACACACCGATCAGCCACAACATTAAAACCACCTAATATTGTGTAGGTCCACCTCGTGCTGCCAAAACAGCGCCAATCCGGCGCTATTTTCTCACCACAATTATACAGAACAGTTATCTGAGTTACCGTAGACTTTGTCAGTTCGAACCAGTCTGGCCATTCTCTGTTGACCTCTCTCATCAACATGGCATTTCCACCCACAGAACTGCTGCTCACAGGATGTTTTTTGTTTCTGGCACCATTCTGAGTAAATTCTTAGAGACTGTTGTGTGTGAAAATCCCAGGAGATCAGCAGTACAGAAATACACAAACCAGCCCGATTTGGACTGTGGCATGATTGTTGGTGATCAGTGTGTATATATATATACACAGTATGTGTGTGTGTGTGTGTGTGTGTGTGTGTGTGTGTGTATATATATATATATATACACTGGTGGCCAAAAGTTTAGAAAAACTTACAGATTTTGCTCTTATGGAAAGAAATTGGTACTTTTGTTCAACAAAGTGGCATTCAACTGATCACAATGTATAGTCAGCACATGTGAAAATGTACTATTACAATTTGAAAAAAAAAAAAAAAAAAAATCAGAACTTCTTAAAACTACTTCAAAGAGTGCTCATCAAAAAAATCCTCCATGTGCAGCAATGACAGCTTTTCAGATGCTTGGCATTTCAGCTGTCAGTTTGTCCAGATACTCAGGTGACATTTCACCCCATGTGGCTGTCTTGTCGAGCACTTCTCACGCACCTTACAGTCTAGCTGATCCCACAAAAGCTCAATGGGTTTAAGATCCATAACACTCTTTTCCAATTATCTGTTGTCCAATGTCTGTGTTTCTTTGCCCACTCTAACCTTTTCTTTTTGATTTTCTGTTTCAAAAGTGGCTTTTTCTTTGCAATTCTTCCCATAAGGCCTGCACCCCTGAGTCTTCTCTTTACTGTTGTACATGAAACTGGTGTTGAGCAGGTAGAATTCAATGAAGCTATCAGCTGAGGACATGTGAGGCATCTATTTCTCAAACTAGAGACTCTGATGTACTTAACCTCTTGTTTAGTTGTGCATCTGGCCTTCCAAAACTCTTTCTGTCCTTGTTAGAGCCAGTTGTCCTTTGTCTTTGAAGACTGTAGTGTACATCTTTGTATGAAATCTTCAGTTTTTTGGCAATTTCAAGCATTATATAGCCTTCATTCATCAAAACAATGATTGACTGACGAGTTTCTAGAGAAAACTGTTTCTTTTTTGCCATTTATTACCTAATATTGATCTTAAGACAGGCCAGTCTATTGCATACTGTGGCAACTCAAAAACAAACACAAAGACAATGTTTAGCTTCATTTAACGAACCAAATTGCTTTCAACTGTGTTTGATATAATGGAAAGTGATTTTCTAGTACCAAATTAAAAATGTATCATGATTACTCAAGGATAAGGTGTTGGAGTGATGGCTGCTGGAAATGAGGACTGTCTAGATTTGATCAAAAATTATTTTTTTCAAATAGTGATGGTGCTGTTTTTTACATCATTAATGTCCTGACTATATTTTGTGATCAGTTGAATGCCACTTTGGTGAATTAAAGTTAATTTCCTTCCGAAACAGCAAAATCTGAACATTATTCTAAACTTTTTGCTACCAGTGTGTGTGTGTGTGTGTGTGTGTGTGATATATATATATATATATATATATATATATATATATATATTTATACGCACTATGACAAAAAACTTTGTATTTTTTGAAATAGCAAACAAATCTCTCTCTCTCTCTCTCTCTCTCTCTCTCTCTCTCTCTCTCTCTATATATATAGCATATATTTGTTTGCTATTTAAAAATATGTAAAAAATGTTGTCATAGTTTCTATTATCTGCTTATCTTATTAAATAACAGTTTGTTAATTCTTTATTTCCCTTTGTTTTAAAGGAACATGCTGCTTTTTAATTGGCAGTTTTACATGATTATAGGTCATCCATTTTGTTTCATGCACTCTTGTTGATTTCGTGACTTTCAAAGTATCTACACAACTTGAGCCAATTTGCTTCTTGTGAGGAGACCCCATTTAGCCACTGTACATAAATAAAAATGTTGTCTGATTCACAATGTGGGAGAACAGAACCCCTCTTACTCTTAAACACTATTGGTACATGTCCATTGCGTCGTAATCTGGCTGTGTCTTTCTAACCAATCAAAGTAAGACAATCCTGTACACAGACAGAAGAGAGGCTGACCAGCCTGTAAGTCCCTTTCTGTCCATCCACCTCGCTTGCACTCTCTTTTTAAGAGTGAAAGTCCAAGTGCCAGAGTAGCGCCCTCTTGTGGCAGGAGAGCAAAACGCGCCCACATCCAGAACCCTCTAAAACTGATACCACTTCTTGTCTTTGCACTTCAGCATCAGCTGTGTAGGACAACAGTGAGAGAGAGAAAAAAAAGCATTTTTATTTGTATGTATCGCTATAACAAAACATTAATACAAGTTATAAACAGCAATATTTCCCTACATATATTTTTAATCAAACATATTTTGTATGAAACTGCCATGCAGAGACTTTGGTGAACATTTTTTTGGGGTGAACTATGCATTGAATCATTTTTTAATTGATTCACTGAAATAGATTCACTCTGTTTTAACACTCTAAAACTTAATAGGATCAAAGTCTTTATGAAATTTAATGGTCAATTAAAAAGTACATTGAAAACCTCAAAATATTCACATTGCATAATTTTACATCATCAACAGAGTGACCATGAATATAATGAGAATATTCACTGTATTGCCCTGCCAGTATTAGTTTATTGTCTCATTCTCTCTGTCTCCCCCCCCCCCACCTCGTGAGCGTGTTTAGAGAAGGTTTCGGCACTGGTCATCATGAGGGCCGTCTTCTCCTCCAGCTCCCCCAGCCTCTGCCCTCTCTCATCCAGGGCGATGCGAGCTCGGGCCAGTTCCCCCACCACTCCGCCTGCTGCCGCCTTCATGCCCTCCATACCACCCTGTCCCGGGATGTGCTGGGCCAGGCTGCGGGACGCCTTACCTGCCGCTGCCTCACCAACTACATAGAGCGAGAGAGAAGTAGGGAGAGAGTGAGTGTCAATGGGTGGGTAAGAAAGAACAAGGTAGAAGGAAAGATGAAGGGAAAGACACAAGAGAGGAAGATTTAATTCAAATTAACCTGCCTTTGAACATATTGTGAAAAAACTGGGGTTGTAACTTTACATGAGTAGCTGATATAACATTTCCACTGACTTTATGCAACATCAAGATCATTATAAAAAACTATTTATAAAATGCAATTAAAAACATTTTTATATAAGTCATATCTAATTTTACTATTATAAAATAGTGCAGGACACGCCAACTACCCACATGTCAATCAGACAGTCTCTGTCTAAGTGGGCAGTTCTTCATGCCAATAGTCAACGGTCAGGATCTGAGAGACTAGGCCTGCATGCACACACATATGAGTGATAACTACACTCACACAGCTCCTCTCGGTCGAAAGTTTGGGCATTACCGCCAAAAAAGCCCTTGAGAAAGCCGCGGTTCTGGGCCTCAGGAGTTTCGATGGGTATGAAGAGCTCCCCCAACATTTCCTGCAATTAGTGAAGAAAAGTTAATCAAAACATCAAAATAAAAAATAAAATAAATAAATAAATAAAAAACATCAAATGTTGGAGTAAAAGAGAGATAGTGTTAAAAATAGCAGCACTTTCATGTGAGAAAGCCACCAGCAGATGTCAGTACAGTAACACATTTTATAAATCCAAGTTTAGACATGGCAATGAGCTCTCTCTAGCTCTGTTCCACTCTCTTGTGTTTGACAGATACAGATACTGTATAAAGATACAGATACTGCACTGCACACTGTGCAGTATACACTGAATACCAGTGGCATTGCTAGACTTCAGTGACATCCGGGGCTTAGCCCACAGGACATATTCAAATATAAAAATAAGAAGAATCCTTCCTTCCATGACTTAAAAAATGACCACTCTACCCATCAATAAGAGCCTACATTAAGCACACAACACTGACACCTTTTCAGAACTTTATATGAGCAAACGTCAGGCAACAGGCGCACAATAAATTAATCAAACACGTTTTTAATTTAAATTGCGGATCAAAGCGAAAATTACAACTTGTCGGCTTGAGATTAAAGTCATAATATTTTGAGAATAAATCAAAAGGAAAGTGATGTGGTGGACAACAGCAAAGTGGAGCGTCTGGGTCTTTACATACAACACCACTAACCACCAGGGAGATAACTTGGCTGTGCAACCAAGCTGAATTTGTGGGAAGTTTTTGTGAGCTCTCTGTTCATAAATTAGGCGTGCATTAGTACAGGAGTTTTCAACATGTGGGTGCCTGTCAAGGGAGGCGCAAGATATAGTTTCATACTCAAGTGAAGCGAAAAATAATTGAATCTGCTTTGAATTATATAAGTCCATATCAAGACATTGTATGTGGTAACATCCCCTCAGTTACAGTATTGTTTAGAAAGGAAAACCCAATAACAACGCAGAGCTGGATAAATTAAATTTCCTACATAACCGCAGCAGATACTAATAACTCTGTGCTGATGAGCAAAAAGACCAAGGATTTCATTATTGCTAAATCCTAAACTGTGATTTAACTCTATGATTTTTACTACATCCTCCACATCCATCTCGAGCATTAATGAAGCTGCTGGCTCAGTGTCTGTTCTATCGTTGCTCTGTTTAGCCTAATTGTGGCAGCGGGGGCATGGTCAAGCATCTCTCCGGAGAGAGAGAAAGCGGTAAGGGCGCTTACACCTGAGTTAAATTATGTCTAACACCTGTCTCTAATTTCAGTGAGCACGGGGAGAGCGGCATAAATAGAGCCACACAGCAGGTAGACGAGAGAGAGAGCCTGGGCACCAGAGAGTGAAGCGAAGACTTAATTATTGTAAATGTTGCGAGTTTATTTTGTGAAGTGGCTTATTGAACAACATAAAAAGCTCTAAGAGTGTACACCGGCTGTAGAGAGAGAAATAAAATCCTTACCTGAACCAGGAAATCTGCTTCTCGCCTCCTCCTTCCACGGAGAAGTGTTCCACTAATAATGAGATTTTCTTTCTCTCTAATATACTACTTTATTCTCACAATGCAATGACTTTATTCTAATAATTTTGACTTTATTCTCATATGAAATGTAATATCATAATGCTACGATTTTATTCTCAAACTATTATGACTTTAATCTCATAATGCTTCAACTTAATTCTCATAATTTTTACTTTATTCGCAAAATATTTATGACTTATTATATAAATAAGACTTTATTATTGAAATCCTTTTTTTCTTCTTTTTTTAAGTGGCAATAAAATGGCATTGTCGGATCACCAAATTAAGTTAAAAATAACTTTCATTTTTAAAAACGTATCTTGAAACACCTGCGTTGGGTTTCATGACTCCTGGTTGTTTTTAACAAAGCAAAGTTTGAACAAACGGTAAGACAAAATTTGTTCCCCTTTTGCTCTGGTGTGCAGACTTAAGTACAATAATAAGAAAAGTTCAATGTCATTTGATTTTAAACCATTTAAAAATAAAGGCACTCCAAAGAGGCTATTTAAACGCAGCAGTGTAACTCCACGCTCATGACATGGAAATGTGAACCAGCCCAGGCAGAGCGCATATACATGCATCATTTTTGTTTGACTTTAATGTGAGATTTATAATTTTAAAACCTTTGTATTGTGCTATTTAGGCTTATAGCTCACTGTTCTGCTATTCTGAGTTGCATTTGAGGAAATTCCAATGCAATAAACTTGTTGATTGGCACATGCATTAAAATTTGCTTGGTGTGTGGATTGTTAAAAACAAATGAAGATTAGAAATGAGGCTTATAGATTATATATTTAGAAATAAGGCTTGTGTAATAAAACCTCAGTGCCTCTGATACAGAAAAGCTGCACCCCTGTTAGAGATAATAGAAAGTTCCCACACGAGGAGGCGTTCGTTACATATCTGATGCACTTGAGCATGAACAGCAAGTAAAAGTCAAAGTGCGAACTGTCAATTAATGCAAGTTGGGCTCACTGACTATTTTGCATTTTGAATGTAATTTTGGGTAAAATGTATTTGTTAATGAAATGATGAGATTTATCCAGTTCACATTGGGAATGGAAGGTCAAGTCTAGCACAATACAATTGCTAAATACAATATTCAGCACAGCCTGCTCTGGATGTATTCTGCACACTTTGGCACATGTTGAAGGTCTGTGTATATGAATTCATTGCATATACAGTAGAGCATTTGCATACTGTGCATACATACCTCATTGTGCAAAAACAGTTTAAATAGTTTGGTAGTATGCCATTTTGAACATCGCCAGTGAGAGAGAGGCAATGACAGAGGGGGAGAGAGGACAGAATGACAGCCTGTATGGCACAAATTACAGCAGTGATGCAGCAGGGCTCAGCTCAGTAGAGCTCAAAGCATCTATGACAAGCATGACATTTCACTTCAATAAACACCATCAGCATGCACGCACACACACACACACACACACACACACACACACACACACACATATACACACAAAGCCAGACCCACCTGTAGGTTGTCACACATCTCCTGGCTGTAAGTGATTCTTTGTATCTCTGTAGGGGAACACAGATACAGCGCCTGACCTCCGTTGGTAAAGCAGAACGTTCTGGCAATGCGCATGTCCGTTAGCGGCAGGTAGCTGACGTCCAGCAGTGGCCGTAAACTGGGAAGGCTGTACAAAACACATATAAAAAAGGGAAAGATGCCAGGTTTAGCTATTGCATTTCCAAAATCTTTTGTCCCAAAAAAGAAATCAGAAATGACAGTGAAAACACATTCGTTTATAATGAAGAATTAAGAACTTTGCATTAAAATATTATACTGCAGTTAAAAGAATGCAGGATTTGATTTTAAGCCAGTAAAACCACACTGCAGCTCTGCTGACTAGATGTTTAGAGTTTATTGAGGGATTGATCAGTTTTCTGTAATCTGGATTAAGTTGAGGATCGATACTAAAAAGGTTTGAGCTGGTATTAAAGGAATGTTCTCGGTTAAATACAAGTTAAGCTCTATTGACAGCAAATATTGCATTTACAGTGATATACTTACAATCAGGGCCATAGCTAGTGGGGTGAAATGTGGTACCGATTCTAGGAGCATACAGGTCCAGGGGGGGCCCCACAACAAAATCTAAACTGTATTTTTATTTATTTTCTTTTATAGGAAAGGGGCCCTGATCAATATACAGTCAGGGGGCCCAGAATACCTTGCTACAGCCCTGCTTACAATGGAAGTCTGTGGGGCAAGGCACTCCAAAGGTTTTGAAAGCAGAAATGTCAAGCTTTTTGTGTGATTTTATTGTTGGACATATACAAATTCTTCCTTTCAAAAATGTGTGTTTTTTAAGATGTAAAGTTGGGATACATTACAGGGGCATGTAGCATCCATTATATAATCATATTAACAGTACACAATAGTGGATATATGATAGATTTTTTTGACTCCCCAAGTGTGAATCTGGTGAAACCAAGGACTTCTAGGGTGAAAGTTCTACCTGTCAATCAACCACTGTGCTAAAACAAGATTTTAAAACTTTGCCAGCAATGTGCAGCTTTAAAACGCATTGACACGGATCTTCTTCAGTATACTGATATCAACATATAGTGACAGATGAGAAGTACATCTGAAACACAATTACACTGGTACTTCACTAAATCAACTCTAATGCTCTAAATGTTATCACTTAGAATAAATCCAAGTATAATTGGCAGAAATGGTGCACCAATTGTGTGCACTTTCTTTTTAATCTTATACTTTTTGGGTGCTTTATGATAGTGCAGTCATGAAATCAGACCTCCCCTCAAAATCCGATCTGTCAAATGTCTGACAAAATTTGGAATAATTATCAGTCAGTGTTTAAAATCTGTAAATGATGGAGAGTTTTCAGTTAGCGCAGCCCCTGGACATACCCGTCTCTTTTTTGTTGTTTCTAAATCGCAAGCTATTACTACCACAAGGAATTAAAATCTCCTCCTTTAGCTTGTTTAATCAATAGCGAGAAAATTCATGTGATTCCTTTGGAATTCACCAGGTCGTACAGTCGTGTACCACTGCATCTGATGTGTGCAGGGGCTCTCAACCTCTCAAGTGTCAGAACTTGCACCGTGTGCACCCGGAAATATATGCTGTAGGGGGAATATCAGTATATGATCACTGCTACATTAGATTGTACAATTTAAATTGGGGATAGAACCAAGAACCTTTTGGTTACCAGTAAAGAGCTTTAACCTCTACAACACACCATCTCAAATGTAAAACAAAACAAAATGTTGATGTGAACCTCAGAGTCATGATGTGTCCGTTGGCGCAGAAACAGGCCAGACAAACGCTGTTACAAACCGACACCACGTCGGCACGTAGCACAAAGGACGACTCTGTGATGTTGTGCACGTACAGACATGCCTGGGAGGGCATGAGGAAGACCTTGGCCTGCCTCTCTGAACACACCACAGCTAAGTGGCCATCTCCACTGGCCTCCTGAGAGGAGGAGGGCGAGAAGTTGACCAGCTTTCGTTTGCGGGGTCGATCTGGGTCCTCTGGAGCATGCTGGTCCCGCCACAACTCATATGGATTTAGGATCAGAGTACCCCCACAGTCCAGAAAGCAAAACCGCAGAACAGAGCCCTTCAACATTAATACTGTGGCTGAAAGAAAAAACAGGAAGAACTGAGCGAGAACAAATAATTTCACATTGCGCCAAATTCGAACACTGTGTCACGCTTGTGCTGTAGTAAAGTGTGCACAGACACAAAAAACAGTGCAGTAAGTGGTAGGTTAAAGATAAGAGTAGATGTCTGCACACTGACATTTATCCTTCCAAATGTTTACTTCACCCAAAAATGAAGGGATCGTTCACCCAGAAATTAAAATTATATCATGATTTACTCACCCTCCTGGCATCCAAGATGTGTATGACTTTCTTTCTTCTGCAGAATGGAAATTAAGCTGTTTAGAAGAATATTTCAGCTCTGTAGGTCCATACAATGCAAGTGAATGGGTGCCAAAATTTTTAAGCTCCAAAATCCACATAAAGGGATCATAAAAGTAATCCATAAGACTGAGAAACAGATAAATATTTAAGTCATTTTTTATCATAAATTCTTATCCATGTCCAGTAGGGGGCGATATGCACAAAGAATGTGAATAACCAAAAACAGAAGAAGGAGAAAGTGAAGGAAAAAGGACATACATATTGATCTGTTTCTCACCCACACCTATCATATTTCTTCAGAAGACATGGATTTAACAACCAGAGTCATCTGGAGGACTTATATGTTGCCCTTATGTGGATTTTGGAGCTTCAAAATTTTGGCACCCATTCACTTGCATTGAATGGACATACAGAGCTGAGATATTCTTCTAAACATCTTAGTTTGTGTTCTGCAGAAGAAAGAAAGTCATACACATCTGGGATGGCATGAGGGTGAGTAAATTATGAGAGAATTTTCATTTTTGGGTGAACTAACCCTTTAAGTTGCTTGATGAACACTATCAGGTCAAAAAAGCTCACACACGAATAGGCTGCAAATGTCACTTTCTAGGACCAAAGTAAGAGCCCTCTGTGAGCAAAAGTCCTTAGGTATTATTTTATGGCATATGAGGTAATCAATTAAATAAAAAATAAAAATAAAAAATTAATAGTTTCCTACCCGATTTTTCTGTCAGTGGTGATTTACAATCATGTGACTACCTGTGTCTCTCTTCTGCAAGGTATATGCATCTTTGATGTATCTTTGAGAATTGGATGTTTTAGATGTATCTTTTATTTCTAAAAAAATGTCATTGCATGATACAGTATTTTTATTTTTCATTTTTTTAATAAATTGTTCAACTTGATTCATTTTGAATTCTTCTGAAATTACTATCTTTAGTAGATTGTGAGGAGTCTGATATCATTACAAATAATGTGGGCAGGGTTAAAGCATACCAAAATGGATGATGGAGCATGTGGCACATCATCTCTG